>NC_133665.1:145460801-145603763 GCF_037893015.1 Macrotis lagotis
CTCTTTCAGGGGGGATCAGTGGATTCTCTCCATTTCTATTTTGTCCTCTGCTTCTAGTTTATCAGGGCAATTTTCCTGTAGTAAATCTTTGAAAATGATGTCAAGGCTCTTTTCCTGATCATGACTTTTAGGTATTCCAATAATTTTTAAATTATCTTTCCTAAATCTGTTTTCCATATCAGTTGTTTTTTCAATGAGATGTTTCACATTTTCTTCTAATTTTTCATTTTTTTGGTTTTGAAGTATTGAGTCCTGATTTCTCATAAATTCATTGATCTCCCTGAGTTCTATCCTTTGTCTGAAGGATTTGTTTTCCTCAGAGAGTTTTCTTATCTCTTTTTCCATCTGGCCAATTTTGCTTTTTAAAGCATTCTTCTTCTCAATAACTTTTTGAACTGTTTCATCCATTTGACCTAAGCTGGTTTCTAGCATGCTATTTTCTTCAACATTTTTTTGGATTTCCTTGACTAAGCTGCTGACTTCATTTTCATGTTTTTCCTGCATCTCTCTCATTTCTTTTCCTATTATTTCTTCTGAGTCCCTCATTTGATTTTCAAAGTCTTTTTTGAGCTCTATCATAGCCTAAGCCCCAATTTCTGCATCTCTTAGATGCAGGAGCTTGTGCTTCCTCATGTTCAGACTGACTGTTTTGATCCTTCTTGGGATCATAGATAATGTATTTCTCAATGGTGTTCCTCTTGTTTCTCTGCTTGCTCATTTTCCCAGACTAAGCCTGTTTTAGGGGGTGCTTCCTGAGCTTTTGGGACACTCCCACAAGGGTCACAGTGTGTGAGGCTCTGTCCTCCCTCCTGGTCTGTGAATGACCATAAGCACTCCCTTCTGCCATGGGGCTGAGGTGGGGGGGCCGCTGCTGTTCTATGGGGGGGGGGGGGCCTAGACTGCGATCAGGATCTGAATGTGGTCAGAGCCCCAGAGTCCTGTTCCAGGAGCAGAGAACAGAACTCTGCAGTCTCTCTTCACTACCCTCCCTATGTTCAATGGGCTCATGCCCTGGGGGCTCCTGCTTACCAGCTGCAGCTGCTTCTGTTTCCTGGAACTCGGCTGCACTGGCCAACCTGCTTGATGTGTGCCCTGAGGGCTGGGCTTCATGGGCAGAGTTCCCCTCAAGCTGATCTCCCAATGTGTGCCCAATGTTCCTCGGAGTGTAAGTCAGGAAACTCCCCCCCCCCCCCCACCGTGAGCCATGACTCCCAGTGCCCTGGGGCTGCTTCCAGGAGGCTGAAGTTCTTTCACTCTGGCGGGCTGCCCCTCCGGCGGGCCGCCCCTCCGACCCTGGGGAGAAGAGCCTTTCTGCTCTTTTCCAGGTTACTTTGAGTAGGAGAACTGCCTCGCTGGGTCCATCTGTGGGTTCTGTCTCTCGAAAGTTTAGTTACATTCCTTAGTTTTGAAGATTTATGAGAGAGAACCTAAGACACGTGTTGCCATCTTGGCTCTGCCTCTCCAACAGTACTGTTCTTTATCATTAAATATTGCTTCTTGGATGTAATCTTATTAATCATTTATTTTATGGTACAGGACCATGACTTGTACTTTAATGTTATTATTTACTATTTGCTCTACTTTCTCTTCAATCCTTACCAGACTTCTACTAGTGTGAATAAATAGATATGCTCCATATATTAGTAACAAACTATGTGCTAAGGACAAGGGATCCACAGGGACAAAGAAAGATGTTCTTTTCTCTCAAGAAATTTCTATTCTAATAAGTGAATTTTTAGATATCTCTATGTATCTGCCTGTCTGTCTTCCTGTCTGTCTGTATATCATCTATGTATCTATTCATTTATGTATCTATATATGAAATCATCTCTGTATCTATGCATGTATCTATGTATGTTATGCATATATGCATGTATGTATCTTTCTATCAATCTATTTTTCTTTCTATCTTCTATCTATCTATCTATCTAGGAATTTTGCCCAGTAAAGGATGTTTTAGAGAGTACAGTTACAGAACTGGAGTCATGTTCTTTTCAGGAATATAAGTTTGAATTCTGCACACTGAAGTGGAGGATGTGGCTGGGAGAGATATGAAGGCAATGGGGGTAATATCTAGCTTATGGTTGATTTAAATGTCATGGATTGGTTGAAGAATTTTGATTTTAATATTTACCAAACTTAAGAATTGAGTTTGATATAAGCATTTAATATTGACATTGCCTAATCTTTTTATTATAGCTTTGTTCATAGCTGAACATTTTCAATGTCATTTGCATTAAAGTGAAATTAAAAATGTTTATCTTTCTTGTATGACTGGAGGCTCAACTTTACATTAGTCTCAGGAAGTAATATCATTCTCTAATGGCCACATTAGATGGAAGAATATCTCTTTCTAGGATTCAGTTTCCTAATTTATAAAATAGGAAACTGGACAAGATAAGTCTCTGAGTTCCCTTTCAGGTCTGAGAATTTGTGAATCTCTTGTAATATGAATAAGGGAAAGGGAACATGGAAACAAATGAGGAAATTGGACAGCTTCCCAGGATTTCTGAGTTGTCTTCACAGTTTGTCTGTTTTATTTTATTGAAATGAAGCTCTCAGCACATCAGATGCCTGTATATTCCAAGGACTTGTAATTTCCCTGATGTAGAAACTCTCTCTTTATATTCTATCTATGCATTATTGTGATTTTCTATAGTTCATAAAGGTTTTAATGCCCTTGACTACATGGTCAGAAGTAAGATTTGAACCTGGGTCTTTCTGATTCCAAGATAAATATTTTGTCTATTTCCTAGGACATCTCTCAGTCACACTCATTTATTGTTAATACATTAACATTATTGATACTTTCATAAGTGTTAGATTATCACCTTTTGGTATTATTCTTCTTTCTGTTCCCCTCCACTCATGATGGTAAGTTAGAGTAATCTGTATTTTCCTTAATGCAATCCTGCTTTTCATCTAATTAGGAATGCTTTTGTTGATGTCTTGTGTGATGATCTAATTATCTTAGTTTCATGTCAGGAAATGCTATTTCTTTGAAACAAAACAATTGGAAATTTCAGTAACAATAAATGAGATGTCCATAAAGCAGCTAGGCCCAAATAAAAATACTAAGTCATCCATCTCTGTTGAATCTGAAAGAACATGACTTGAAAATCTGGTGGATAATAGTTTTTGGAAGAGGAAAACTCTTGGAATAATGCATTGATTTGAGGGTAAGGAATATTTTGCCAGTATTTCTTTCAACCTTTGGTAATGTGTCTGTCTCAGGCACCTTGATTCAAATCATAAAAAGCCATTTGCAATTTAAGCATAATATTTAATAGACAATAATCAAGTGAGAGAAAATTTGGGTCTTTTTTTTTAAACAAATTGCGCTGGTCAAGACTTGCATCAGTGTAAGAATAGTAGTTTAGGATATTTCTCATGTCAGTCTTTTCAATAGAACTATTTACTATATCTTATATTTAGCATGCTTTATTGAAATATTTCTTAAGGTCTTCTTACCAAGCCCATTTAAACATAGCAAGGGACATAGTAACTATGGGGAAGAATGAAAGCCTATTTTAGAAAGAATATCTCACATCTGGTCATCCAGCCCCACTTTCTAAAATTCTGCTTTATAATATTAATCCTGTGCCTTTTACTTTTAAAATTTCAATTTAATAAAGTTAATCTAATCTATATGTGAGCACCTGACCCTTCCAGGGTCTTACTAATGTGAAAAAAGAAATAGCATGCTATTTGAATGGGACTTATGAGTGGTAAATAAATAGTGAATTATTGTTGGAAACAATATAGCCTCTGACATTCTATCCTCTGCCCTGCCAATGTTGTGATTTTCTTTACTTGTTTAACATTTCTAGAATGAATGGTATAAGAAATGACTTTGTTCCTTAGGGAACTTAATCTATTAAATTCTAGGACTCAATGCCAAGCTATTTTGAATGGTGAGTCAACGAATACAAAGTTAAATAGCTTACTATATCTAGACAAAAGCTTTCTTCACAAAAATTTCATGAGGCAAGTGGTATAAGTATTCCCACCCTAAGATGACAAAACTGAAACTCTGAGTAGTTAAATGATTTTCCTTGAATTTGCAAGTATATGAGGCAGGATTTAAATTCAGATTGACTTATTTCAAGTTTTCCTCATTGCATCACACTGCCACCTCTGCCATAAAAAGTTTCCTGATCCTCTTGGTTGGTAGTAACATTCTTCAATTAAAAAGAAAATGATTATGGCCTAAAGGCCAATAAATCATAGCCATTAATGTTCAGAGTAGATGAGATATTTTGATAATTTGAATGTTAGTGGGGGAGTGATTTCTGAATGTTGATGATAGAGGGAGAATCTTTCAGTGGAAATGAGGTTCAAATCATAGTCTCCTTCCGCCCTGATCTGGACATCAGATGATATGAGAATATAAACCTTTTATGAAGGTTTGGCTATAATTTCAGTGTCAACTTTGGGGAGCAATGTTTGCAAAACAGTAAGTAGGTGGAAGGGATGGGGTGGGGCATTTGTGAAATATTGTTAACAAAATTCAGGTTTGATAGTGACTAGAATTAAGAGAGTGTGAACACAAATAGAGGCATAGGAAAACTAAGGCTACACCTGGATAAAGAAGCACATGACTAGAGGAAGGTAGCAAGGCAAAAGAACCTGCTGTCTATGCAGCTTTTAAAAGAGATTCTGAGTTGTGCCAACAAACAATATATTGGTTAAATTCTTAAGCATGTTTCCATAGAGGACACCTGAAACTGATTCAGTTCGGGTTATAGATCATCTGTGAAGTCTCTTTTAATTTTTCAATTTAATGAATCTACAGACCAGAAGTTATTTACCAAAGCTATGTCCAATTGGAGGACACAAGAATCCATCTGCATTCCTCTTTTTCCCTATACCTCAAATTAGTACTGTGCTATTCTCTTATTACTGACCAAATGGCTCTTATTGGCCTGAAGCATCTCAAACTACACTTTTGACTCATGTTGCTTGTTGCCTTCCATGAATGTGATGCTACTGTCACTCTGCAAGTTACTGGAGATGTCATGTAATTTTTTCAGCCAAATTTCATGGGAAAATGGCCTGGGGAATCATAAACTCATAGATTTAGAACTGAAACAGAACCCAGAGTTTATTAAATGCAATTGTCTGTCTCAGTTTAAATATGAAATTAATGTCCAGAGAAGATCAATGACTTTCTAAAGGTCATTGGAAGTAAGTTTCAGAGCTGAAACTCACTGTCAGGTCCTATGATTTCAAATTCCATGACCTTTCCATTACCCCATGCTGCCTCTAAGACCCATCATGAAAGCATGGGAAGTCACTTAAAATAAGCATCTACCTTTCTAATACATATTATGGGGAATATCTGCACTCCTTCTTAGAGTTTGAAGGTGAGATGTACTTAAGGATTTAGTTTTCTTGACCATGTAGTTGAACTTCAATATTCCATGCCCCTAGGATCTGTCTTTGTTGCTAAGTTTCCTTTCTTTGTTTTGTTTCTTTCCTCTTCTTTCCCCCTGCTATTTGTACAGCAGATGGTGTAAACATCTTCCCATTTATTTTCAGAATGAATGAAAAAAGCTTGGTCAGGCAGCCAGCTTCTTTATTAACATACCTTATGGTTCCCAGACCTGATGAAGGAATGGAATTGACTCAAAATTATTTAGCTTGGAGTTTCCTCAAGAAAAAAATAAAAAATCAGATATATATATATATATATATATATACATATATATATATATATATATATATATATATATATACTCTTTGAATTGGTCTCCTCATTGGATTGTGACTTTACTTAACCACTCGATTTATCAAAGTAAAGGAGTTTAGAGAACAGATTGATGAGTGGTCACTTCTACAGCCATCCTACTAGATGATTTATTTATAATTTCATTTATATTGACTAACTAGAACCTTTGAACTCTCTCAATGGAACACTTATCCTTCATTAGCCTATGTCAGGTTCATTCCAGCAAGACTAAAATCTTATCTTTTGCCATGCATTGGGTGATCAATTTAATTTATTTATAAAACACTTTTTATGTAAAAGGTATTAGGCTAGATGAAAAAGTGCCTGACATCAAGTAGCTTAAATTTTATTTAGAAAATAAATGTAGACAGATAAATAAGTACAAAGTGACATTTATTGTGGAGAACACTACTAACTGAGAGGAATTAGAAAAGTCCTTGTGCTCATTGCAATCTTAGGACACACCTAGCTGCAATTTTTTTCCCTGGAATGAGCATAATTTCCTTAATATTTTTTTTTTAATTTTTGGTTTTTGCCAGGCAGTGGCGTTAAGTGACTTGTCCAAGGTCAGACATCTAGGTTAATTATTAAGTATCTAGATCAGGTTTGAACTCAGGTCCTCCTGATGCCAGGCCCAATGCTCTATCCACTGTGCCACCTAGCTGACCCATAATTTCCTTAATATTATTATTTTAGTTTAGTTTTTGCAAGGCAATGGGGTTAAGTGACTTGCCCAAGGTTACACAGCTGGATAATTATTGTCTGAGGTCGGATTTGAACACTGAACCTCCTGACTCCAAGGCCGGTGCTCTATTCACTGTGCTAACTGCCCCAATTTCCTTAATATAAATCTGAAGATTTAACTACTGATTCTTGCTAGTGATAACTAAACATTATTATCTACTGGGCAGAACATGCTTAAAGAATGTCACAGAGCACAATACAGTGAGGTCCACATTCGATGCCTTGTTTATCATGTGTTAAAATAACAGAAAGCCTTGTTCCACAACTGAGCTTCAGATGGATATTTCCATGTCTGTATTCTCTATGCTTGATTATCTAGGGATTATGACTTTTCAGTGTGGCACCAAGGCTTAAGTCCTGGACTTTGGGTCATGAATATTTGGTTTTGAATTCTGTCTTATAGACTAATTAATTGGGTGATTTTGATAATCAGTCTCTATGAAGCTCTAAAATTCTACAGACATATTATTGTAATGTGCATCATTGATTCATCTATTCATTCAACCAAGTTTCATCAATGATTTGCTATGCAAAGCAGTATGGTGGGTGTTAGCAATACAAAGATAAACAAGGAAGAATATATGTCCTCATGGATAGATTTGATACATTGTATTATTTCTTGATTCATTGATCATGATCTGTGATAGGGGAAAAATGAGGAAATTTATTGCATGGTATCTTAATCTGTTCTTCTGAATGATAAACTCAATAAAATCACTGTGTTCTCTTAGTAGGTATGAGTATATGAAAGTTTAACTGAGGGTCCTTGTGGAAGTCATAACCATCTCTGAATCCCCCTTTTCCATCTAAGAAATGAGAAAATAGGACCAGATGACTCTTCCAGTTAAAATCCATTTTCAATGAAATAAATAACATAATTTAAGCATTCAATTAGAATTATTCAAATCCATTTACATTCACTCATCAGGCATCACTGCCTTGAATACTGGAAAATAAACAATTCAACTAGAAAAAGCTAAGTGTTAATCAAGTCCTAATTTTTAACTTCCTTAATTGTTCTTCCTCATTATGAGAAAAAAGTAATGACATAAGAATTGATAATTTAAATTGCCTTTTAAGTGAGGGTGATATATAATAATAATAATAAAGCAAAAAATAATTGGATTGGGACTGGGAGGCATTTGCTAAAACCCAATTCTTGAAAACAGTTCTGTTGTTTATCTGTTGATAGGAGCAGCTAGGTGATACAATGGATAGAGTGCTGGGTTTGGACTCAGAAAAAAATATATTTCTTTTTTTTTAAAAATTGGTCTCAGACACTCAACTATTTGACCCTGGGCAAGTCACTTAACCCAGTTCGCTCATCTGTAAAATGAGATGGAAAAGGAAATGGCAAATCACTCTAGTATCTTTGCCCAGAAAACCCCAAATGACATCATAAAGAGCTAAACATGATTAAAACAACTAAACTACAATTTTTGATAAATCATTCCCTCCCTACAGACCTCATTTTTCTCGTATCTTAAAATAAAATCATGTGATAAGTGACATCTTAAACATTCTACAGTTGTAAGATTAACATCTGTGAGTATCAGAACCAGATTCCCTAAGTTAATGAACTTCCCAATGGATTCAGAACAGTACTTTAATAATTATAATCTGAATATGTTAAATTATGCTACATATTCAACATAGATTTCTGCTTTTTTTTATCAAAGGTTGAAACTGGAGGATGGAGTAGTGTGTGAGCCTGTGGAAATTATTTATAGTGAAAATTATAGGAATATCTTATAAACAGTATAGTGATCTAAATTTGTTTTAATGGGATAAAATGGAGAGAGAGAGAGAGAGAGAGAGAGAGAGAGAGAGAGAGAGTGATTGAGAGCAAGGTAGGAGGAAGAGAGGAAGTAATGAATGAATGAAGAAAAGGAAGGAAAGAAGGAAGGAAAGAAAGAAAGGAAAGGAAAGAAGTGAGAAAGAGTGGGCAAAAGAGAGAGTGCAAATGGGAGGAAACAAGGAATAAAAATAGATTGAACACTTATTATGTGCTTCTGGTGTGTCAGTATGGTAAACTCTGGAGATAACATTTGAAGCAGCTGAAGTTCTAGTGGGAATAGATTATGCAAATAGAAAGACTGGAAGGAAAGGAGGAAATAGGACCTTCATATAGGACAATTTTCAGGTAGGGAAGAATCTAGAGAGAGAGAGTCTAGGAATGAATGACAATTTTTGAGGTTCTTCCAGCTCTGAGAGTCTATTCTTAACCCACAAGGAGGTGAGAATGGTGCTGAATATGTGAGATGTATAAAATCTTCTACTCACAGAGTGCAATTCTTTGGATTAGAAACTTAACCCACTCTGGGACTCAATTTCCTCAAAATAGGAAAATCAAGGCATTTGACCAAATGACAGTCTGGGGCATATCATCTGTGGATCTAGGAATAATGATTCTTTTTTCCCCCTTCTTTACTTTCTTTTTTCTTCTGCCTTCCTTCCTCCCTGCTCTCTGTTCTCTCTGCTGTCTCTCTGTCTCTGTCTCTGTCTTTCCCTTTCTGCGTCTCTCTGTGTCTCTGTCTCTGTCTCTGTCTCTCTGTCTCTCTCTCTGTCTCTCTCTGTCTCTCTCTGTCTCTCTCTCTCTCTCTCTCTCTCTCTCTCTCTCTCTCTCTCTCTCTCTCTCTCTCTCTCTCTCTCTCTCTCTCTCTCTCTCCCTCCTCTCTCCCATTGTGAGTTGTTAAATTTTTATGCTTCTTTGCATGACTGAATCAATGGCAAGATACCTCAGCAAAAAAGATACCATATTAAGCCAGAGGATTTGCTATTTCTCCTGACTTAAAGCTCTTGAAATACTTTTCTTTTCTTTGATGGTTGGTCTTATTTTATTTTATGTCTTAAACAAATCTCTGTCCTCCATACTGAATGTGTAGGGAATCAGATGACTCTGAAATGGCAGAAAGATATCCAGGAAACATGTCTAAAGTTAAGAAGTTAAAAAAAAGTAAAAAGGAGTATGTTTAAGAAGTAGAAATGTTGGAGGAAAAAGAAAGAGAAAATTGAAATTATAAGACTCGTTGCTTTTGTATAATGTCTTGAATGTATCTATTTACTTAAAATATATCTTCTGCATTATGCTGGTTATAGATGTCACTGTGATTATTACTGATGAATGTGACCATGCCCATGCTTAATGAAAGGATGATTACTTGTATGACAAAAGGAATATCAAAGATTAGTAATGAAGACCAACCAATTGAGATTCACCTTTTTTTTCTTGCTCCTCTTGGTCATTAATCTTTCAAGCAAAAATACTCATGATGCTTCTGAATCAGTCAGATATGAACATTTCATACATATGTACACATGTATATATGTATGTGAGCATACATATTTATATATGTATGTATATATATATAGTGAGAGAAGATACTCAGAGTTTTTGTTAAATGTAAAGTAGAATCAGATCATAGTAGAAATTTATAAAAAAATTGGCAATCTAGATTTGTCTACTTTTGCATTTTTGTCCACATACATAGATTTGTGAATAATCCATTTGACCTTCAGCAAAAATATTTGTCCTCTCTTGGATTTGGTTTCTTCATCTGTATATTAAAAATTTTGGGTTATGTGATCACTATGGATTCTTTCATCTTTAATTAAGTGATCATAATTCCTTTCAGAGATACATGTTTCTCCCCTCCCTTTCAATGTACTTCCTTAGGATTTGATAATAATGTAAGATGTGTAAGATCTTTGAAGACAGAGACTGTCCTCTCTTTTTTGTACCCCCCTGGACATAGTCCTGGGCATAGCATGTATTAGGCAGGTAATCGGTATTTATTGATTTATTGGTAATGCATATAATGCATTAATATATGCACTGGTTTTAGAGTTTATAAAGTACCTTATATAAGAGACCTTGAGTCTCCAGACAGCCCGATAAGATGGATATAACAGGTATTTATTATCCTTATTTTACAGAATAAGAAATTGCAGCTTAGAGAGCTTATAAAAACATATTCAAATTTGACCTCTGATGATTATGAACTGTATGACTAGGGATAACACTTTAACGAACCTCGTTTTTTCATCAGTAAAATGAGAGAGAGCTAAATGTGATTGAGATCCCTGACTATCTGGATCCATAATTCTCTGAACATATCCATGGCTATTCAGTCAGCAAGTATCCTGCAAGTGCAGAATTCTGATCACTATTTCTTAATTACTTTGAGATAAATTAAAATTAATTTGAGGAAGACAGAGAGACAGAGTGAGAGAGACAGAGACAGAGAGATAAAGAGAAGCAAAGATAGAGACAGAAACAGAAACAGAGTGACATAAAGAGAAAAAAGAGACACAAAGAGAGACAGAGAGAAAGAGAAATTAAGACAGAGATTTAAACACATAGAGAGAGACAAAGAGAGAGACACAGAGAGAGAGGCACATAGAGACAGAGAGAGAAACAGAGACTCAGAGTGAGACAAGAGACAAGCAGAGATAGGCAAACAGAGAAAGAGAGAGACAGAGACATAAACAGACACACAAAGAAATAGAGACAGAAATCCAGAAATAGAAAGCCACACCAAGAGAGACAGAAAGAAAATGAGAGAGAGACAGAGGCAGAGACAAAAAAAAGTGTTTCTCAAAAGAAATTGTTGCTCAACAAATTTTTATTAAATTGACATCGCAGTACCAGCTACTTGGGTGAAGATAAAAAGTAATAAAAGAATGGTCTTTATTGAACAGGTGCTTATAGTCTAATTTGAGAGGCAAGATTTGGTCATATAATTTCCTTTGAGAAAGAACTCTGGTTTCATCATCATAGTTATGGGAACCTTGTCCCAATGTTGATCACACCCCATATATGAACTAGTTGATGAGTCCTAGAGAATTTCTTGGGTACAAAGATCAAAAATAAAATAATTTACTGATGATATACTACAGTAAGTTTCACAGATGAGATTTGAACATAAGTCTTTCTGATTCTAAGTCTGACATTTCACTCAATAAACCAGATGGAATATATGATTTGCTAGGAGTTGATTAAAGTGTTCCCTAATCAACTCAATGAGTCATTCTTTGAGACTAATGGTCCTTCATAAATATCAGGTTCAATGGAAAGAGGGGTGGTTCTCTAGCAACTTCATAATAATTTCCTTTGCAAAGGAAGTAAAAAAGTAAAGAAAATGTTTTGAGTTTGCAGAACTATATAAAGAAACAGAGAGAAAGATTAGATTAAGAGATAGGGAAATTAAGTTAATAATTTATGGGATATCTGAGTCTTTTAAATGATTCCTTTTCATTTTCTATGGGGTGAAATGAAAGTAATTCTTTCCTTTCATTGTTACCTAAGTGTTTATTTAGGAACTAGGGAATCTTTTTACCCCCATGTATTTTTAGTTATATTTTGAGATTTCTCAAAGGCAATTTTAAATAAAGGCAGAATAAGAAAGTCATATTTAATTTCTGGTGGTGACTCAAAGATTAGATTTAATCATTCTTTTATCCACCATTGATCTTTAGAGTACCTTACCTGAGAGTCAGAGTCACTAATATCACTTCTGTGAGCATTCCTAAACTGTTCTTTACCCCTCCCACCACAACTTAAGTAACCTTTCTCCACAGAGACAGACTTGAGCCTGAACCTGATCTGCCCTGCTTCAAAGCTTTTCTATTCCTCTATATAGGTATAGAAATACAATTGTTATGCCTCTGAAATTTTCTATCCTGAGGTAAATTATCCAAACTAGTCCAAAGTTCTGGTCACCCAATCTAGTTTTGACTCTGAGACAAAACTCTGATAGTCTTTTATGAGCAGAAAAGCAACCTGCTCAAATGTAGGCATTGACTATATTAACCAATAATCCCCAATGTAAGCTTCAGCTTTTTAAATTATATCTCAGCTAAAGCTTGTCTTAAAATATTTAAGAAAGAAGAAACTGGGCCAGTTAGGTGTCCCAGTGGATAGAGTACCAACTCTGGAGTCAGGAGGACCTGAGTTCAGATCCAACCTCAGACACTTAATAGTTACCTAGTTGTGTGACCTTAGGCAAGTTGCTTAGCCCTTGAAAAGAGAAGGAAGAATAAATTTTTATCAATTCAATAATAATTCATTTAAATAATGAAATGGCACATGTTGGCATTATGTAATGTTCATATAAGAATAAAAGTGTTTTCTTTAGCATTTACATGTTTATTAGACCTTGAATTGATATCAAGGAAACTGAGGGTATGAGGGATTACGAAAAAGAGTAAATGAGAAATATGAGCCATAGATACAGCATACAATCTACAAGGAAAAAAAATCTGTATTCAGAAGTTCCCTTTTAAAAGCTTATAGGATGTGGACTTTACTTAGCATTTGAAATGGGTTAGATTGTTTTACTAATCAAAGATTATATTGTTATATTATTAATAATAATAGTTTCCACACTCATTATATTAATTACTATAATACACTATTAAGACTCACAGAGGGGAGCTAAACTATTAGCTATATTTTACATCTAACTTTATTCCTAAGAAATACTTGGGAACAAAGCAAATTACAACATATTTTTAATAACTGGTTAATACTTTCCATGAGCTCACAGAGAATGGGATATGAAACTCAGTGGCCATTAAAAGACTTACACAACATATCCAGATATCCATCTTCTGTTTCAATGCCTCCAAGGATGGGGAACCCACCAACTTTCAGGTAGTCCAGTCTACTAATTTCCTTTCCCCCTCCAATGAGATAATCCATATATCTGAAGTCCACTTCAAGAACTTTCTTCAGGGGTTCCAATAAAATGTTCCAGGTGCAAAGTGAAATGATAAAAATATTGCATAGCATCAACTCTTAAATAATTCTTATGTGATCAAATAATAAATTAACCTTTAAAAGCATAGATAAAATGAAAAAATGAAATTGGTAGAGACTAACTTCCAACATTTGAATAGAAAGTATGAACATCCCTCTGAAAAGGATCATAACACTTTACCTTAAGATGGAATTGTGTTTGTGTGTGTGTGTGGGGGGGAACTCTTTAACTTCTTTCTTAAAAAAACAGTTGATAAGTGAGGAAACTTCTTCCATGGGGTGATACTGTCTTTATATCCCACCTCATCCATTCCTGGAGAAAATTCTAAAACCAAAGCCATTTCCTTTCAAAATATTTCGTATAAACTCAGAAAAAGAGCTATAAAATTTCTCTTTTTAGTAATTTTGGAACCAGCTTAGCTGATTGAGGCATTCCCTTTAACAGCTAACCAGGCCCATTTCCCCATAGTTCTAGTTCCTCTTTTACAACACAACTAATGTGTAAATATGTTAAACATGAATGTACATATATAACTTTTATCAGACTGACACCTTGGGGAGGGGCTAAAGGAAAGGAGGGAGGTAGAAAAATTTGCAAATGAATGAATGTTGAAAAACTACCATTGCATGTAAATGGGAAAATAAAATAAAATTTCTATTAATAAAAATGGAGAGGAAGCTTAAAGTTCCCAGCAAAAATAGATGTGAAACATCAGATAATTACATGCAAGTTACATTGATTACAGAAAGATATGATAACTGACAACTTAAAGAAAAGAAAGAAAAATTATAAAAATGCAACTTTCTTAGGCCATTTTGTTGAAAATCAGAGAGGCTGTGATTTTCCCAAAATCAATAAAAAGGAAGTAAATGATAGAGGAAGGATTATGAACCCAGGTCCTTTGACTCCATAGTCAGGGATCTACTCATAATAATGACCCCACATCATTTAGATATCATTAAGTTATGTTGTATGAGAAAGCAAAGAAGTGTGAAATATATAAGAAAGATTTCTATCAAAAAAATTTATGGAAAATGCACTTATGTAGAATGTCTCAGTCCCTGATAACTACAGATAAATGAGATATTATGTAATTATTATACAATGATGCAATACTTCAAGTACAATGATCAATTAAGTTCACATATTAGGATTCCCTCCAAAAAATACAAAATTAAATGGGCTGCCTTACCTAAAATAAAATTAACAGTTTTCTTGTTGGAAAGAAAACTCTTCTAAGCTCTTGTTCTGGAAGATTTTTTTAATTATAATAATAAAATTATTCTATAGGAAATTCTCATTTATCTGAAATAGTTATAGGATGACATACTCTGGTTAATAAAAGGAGTAGCATTTGTATAATGTGATGCCTTCAAACCACTTAATGTATATTATGTCATTTGATCCTCACAACCACTTTGGAGGTTATTATCTCCAATTTACAAATGAGGAATTAGAGACAGAGCTCAAGTGACTTGATCACTATCATATAGCTAGTTAAGAATCTGAGATGGGATTTGAACTTAAGTGCAGCTAATTTCAAAACCAACATTCTATTTATTATACCATTCAGTTGCCAGAAGAGAATAAATGAAGCATGCAACACTAAGTCTTAGAATAGATGTACTCCCCAACACATTCCTACTTATAGAACAATAAAAGAGTAAAGCTATGGAGGATTTAATTTTCACTATCAGAGAAGAGCTGTTTGCTTGGATTAGAATGATGGAAATTTTGTGGGGAAGTGACCTCTCTTTCCTAGAATATCTGGCAGAAAAGAAGAAACAAACTGGAAAAAATCTGAATTGGACACTCAATTTTCCTAATATGGATTTTTAAATAGGTATACATATATATATATATATATATATATATATATATATATATATACAAATATATATATATATATGACTTTACTATTCATTTTTTTAAAACATTGATTTCTGAATTCTTTCCCACCAATTCTTTTCCAACCCATTGAGGATTATGGCATACATGTGAAATCATGCAAATTATTTCAATATTAGTCATATTCTAAAAAAAAGCACAATAAAAATGAATCTAAAATTTATATTATAATCTACACTCAGAATTCATCTCCCTCTTTTTTTTAAAAAGAAAGATGTTATTTATTTTGAGTTTTACAATTTTTCCCCCATTCTTGCTTCCCTCTCCCCACCCCCAACAGAAGCCATTCTGTTAGTCTTTACATTGGTTCCATCTTATCCATTGATCTCAGTTGAATGTGATGACAGAGAAATCATTCTTAAGGAAGAAAAATAAAATATGAGATAGTAAAATTGCAAAATAATATAATGCTTCCCCCCCCCCAATTTTATGATAATAGTCTTTGGTCTTTGTTCAAAGTCCACAATTCTTTCTCTAGATACAGATGGTATTCTACATTGCAGATAGCCCAAAATTGTCCCTGGTTGATGCATTGAAGGGATAAGTGAGTCCATCAGGGTTGATCATCATCCCTATGTTGCTGTTAAGATATACAATGTTTTTCTGGTTCTGCTCACCTCACTCAGCATTAGTTCATGCAAATCTTTCCAGGTTTCTCTGAAACCCCATCCCTCCTGGTTTTTAAAGAAAAATAGTGTTCCATGACATACATATACCACAGTTTGTTAAGCCATTCGTCAATTGAAGGACATTCACTTAATTTCCCTTTTTTGCCACCACAAACAGGGCTACTATAAATATGTTTGTACAAGTGATGTTTTTGCCCTTTTTCATCATCTATTCAGGATATATATATATATATATATATATATATACACACAATCAGTAGTGGTATTGCTGGGTCAAAGGGTATGCATATTTTTGTTGCCCTTTGGGCATAATCCAAAATTGCTCTCCTGAAAGGCTGGATGAGTTCACAGATCCATCAGCAATGTATTAGTGTCCCAGATTTCCCACATCCCTTCCAACATTGATCATTGTCCTTTCTGGCCATATTGGCCAGTCTGAGAGGTGTGAGGTGGTATCTCAGAGATGCTTTAATTTGCATTTCTCTAATAAGTAATGATTTGGAGCAATTTTTCATATAACTGTGGATTACTTTTATTTACTCAGCTATAAATTGCCTTTGAGCATTTATCAATTGGGGAATGGCTTGTTTTTTGAAAATTTAACTCAGTTCTTTGTATATTTTAGAAGTGAGTCCTTTGTCAGAAATACTAGTTACAAAAATTGTTTCTCAATTTGCTACATTTCTTTTGATCTTGGTTACAGTGGTTTTGTTGGTTCAAATGCTTTTTAAATTAATTTAATCAAAATTATCTAGTTTGTTTTTAAAGATGTTCTCTCTCTTCCTTGGTCATAAACTGTTTCCATTTCCATAGATCTGACAGGTAAATTACTCCTTGATCTTCTAGTTTGCTTATAATATTGCTTTTTATGTTTAAATCTTGTATCCATTTGGATCTTATCTTGGTATAAGGTGTGAGGTGTGTTGCTCTAAGTTTCTTCCATACTAACTTCCAATTTTTCCAACAGTTTTTATTGAAGAGAGAGTTTTTATCCCAATAGCTGAACTCTGAGTTTATCAAACATCAGATTATTATAATCATTTCCTGCTATTGCACCGAGTCTATTCCATTGATCCATGACTATTTCTTAGCCAATACCAGACAGTTTTGAAGATTGATGCTTTATAATATAATTAGATCTGGTAGGGCTTAGCCACCTTTTTTACCCTTTTTTCATTGAATCCCTGAAAATTCTTGACTTTTTATTTCTCCATACAAATTTACTTACAACTTTTTCTAACTCATTAAAGTAATTTTTTGGAGTTTTTATTGGTATGGTGCTAAACAGGTAGTTTAATTTTGGTAGAATTGTCATTTTTATTATATTAGCTCTACCTATCCAGGAACAGTCGATGTTTACTCAGGTATTTAAATCTGATTTTATTTGTGTGAGAAGAGTTTTGTAATTGTTTTCAAAAAGTTTTTGAGTCTGCCTTGGCAGGTAGACTCCCAGGTATTTTATTTTGTCTAAAGTTACTTTGAATGGGATTTCTCTTTCTAGCTCTTACTGCTGTATCTTGCTAATCATATATAGAAATGTTGAGGATTTATGAAGGTTTATTTTACATACTGCTACTTTGCTAAAGATGCTAATTATTTCTAGTAGTTTTTTAGATGACTTTCTGGGATTCTCTAGGTATAGCATCATGTTACCTGCAAAGAGTGAAAGTTTTGTCTCCTTCCCTATTCTAATTCCATCAATTTCTTTTTCTTGTTTTATTGCTGAGGCTAACATTTCTAATATGATATTGAATAGTAGTGGTGATAATGGGCATCCTTGTTTCAACCCTGATTTTATTGGGAATTCCTCAAGCCTATCCCTGTTACATATAATGCTTGTTGATGGTTTCAGATAGATATTGCCAATTATTCTAAGGAACAATCCATTTATTTCTACACTCTCTAGTGTTTTTATTAGGAAAGGGTGCTATATTTTATCAAAAGTTTTTCAGCATCTATTGTTACGATCATATGATTTCTGATAGGTATGTTATTGATATAATTAATTATACTAAGTTTTCCTAAAATTGAACCATCCCAGCATTCCTGGGATAAATCCTACTTGATCATGCTGTCTTATCCTAGTGGTAACTTGTATTTGTTTTGCTAAGATTTCATTATAGATTTTTGTATCTACATTTATCAAGGAGATAGGTCTATAATTTTCTTTCTCTGTTTTAATTCTTTCTGGTTTAGGTATCAGCACCATATTAGTGTCATAGAAAGAGTTAGGCAGAATTCCATCTTCACTTATTTTTCCAAAGAATTTATATAGAATTAGAACCAATTGTTTCTTAATTGTTTGATAGAATTCATGAGGGAATTCATCTGGCCCTGGAAAATTTTTTTAAGAGTTCATTAACGCCTTGTTGAATTTCTTTTTCTTTCTTTTTTTTAAGTTTTTTTTGCAAAACAAATGGGGTTAAGTGGCTTGCCCAAGGCCACACAGCTAGGTAATTATTAAGTGTCTGAGAGCGGATTTGAACCCAGGTACTCCTGACTCCAAGGCCAATACTTTATCCACTATGCCACCTAGCTACCCCTGAATTTCTTTTTCTAAGATAGGGTTATTTAGGCTTTTAATTTCCTCTTCATTTAATCTGGGCAACTTATATTTTTGAAAATATTCACCCATTTCACTTCAATTGTCAAATTTATTGTCATAGAGTTGGGGAAAATAATTCTGAAATATTACTTTAATTTCTTCCTCATTGGTGGTGAATTCACCTTGTTCATTTATGATACTAACAATTTGGTTTTCTTCTTTCTTTTGTTTAATCGAATTGACCAGAGGTCTATCAATTTTTCAATTTTATTGGTTTTTCATAAAAATAGCTCTTGGTTTTATTTATTATTTCAGTAGTTTTCCTGCTTTCAGTTTTATTAATTTCTCCTTTGATTTTTAGAATTTCTAACTTGATACTTAATTGGGTGACTTCAATTTGTTCTTTCTCTAATTTTTTAGTTCATTGATCTCTTCTTTCTCTAATTTATTCATGTAAGCATTTAAATATATAATATATCCCCTGACAGCCACCTTGAATGTATCCCATAGGTTTTGGTATGTTGCATCAATATTGTCATTATCTAGGATGAAATAATTAATTCTTTTTAAAATTTGTTGCTTGATCCACTCATTCTTTAGAATGAGGTTATTTAGTTTCCAATTAGTTCTGGGTCTATATCTCCCTGGCCCAGTATTGCATATGATTTTTTATTGCATTATGATCTGAGAAATATGTATTCACTATTTCTGCCTTTCTACAATTGATCATTACATTTTTATGTCCTAGTACATTGTAATTTTTTGTGTAAATTCCATGTATTATAGGAAAATATGTATATTCTTTTCTATTCCTATTAAATTTCCTCCAGCAGTCTATCATATCTAGGTTTTCTAACAATCTATTCACCTCCTTAACTTCCTTCTTGTTTATTTTATGATTCAATTTATCTAAATCTGATAGAGGGATGTTGAGGTCTCCCACTAGTAGAGTTTTGCTGTAGCTCTTTCAACTTCTCCTCTAAGAATCTGGATGCTGTCCCAATGGGTGCATACATATTTAGTACTGAAATTACTTCATTCTCTATGGTACCTTTTAGGAGGATATAGTTTCTTTCATTATATATTTTGCTCCAACCTTTTACCTTTACTCTATATGTATCTCTCTGCTTCAAATTAGTTTCTTACAAGCTGCATATTGTAAGATTTTGTTTTTTAATCCACTCTGCTATCCTCTTATGTTTTAAGGGAGAGTTCATCCCATTCACATTCAGAGTTATAATTACTAACTCTTTATTGCCATTCATGCTATCTTCCTTCTGTTTGTATTTTTCCCCCTTTTTTCCCTATATCAATATTCCCCAGTGTTTTGTTTCTGATTACCGCTACCTTCATTGTGTTTGCTGTCTTAAAGGGACCTTCCTCTCCCCTTTTCCCCCATTCCCTTTTGCCCTTCTTCCTTTCTTTCTGTTGGTTCCCATTTTTCTTCCCTTTCCCATCCCCCCTCCCCCTTCCCCCTTTTAATGCTTAAAAGGTAAGATATTTTTCTTAACTTGATTAAGTATGTCTAAGTTATCCTTAAGCCAAATCTGATGAGATGAAGATTCAGGTGGTTCTCACCTCCTCCCTTCTTCCCCTGAATTACAATAGGTCTTTTGTACCTCTTGATGTAATGAGATTTACCCCATTCAGTTTCTCCCTCCAACCTCCCTTCTCCCTACTGCCCCCCTTTTCAATGTTTGTAAATCATTCTGAGTCACAGAAAAGTTATGAGTGTCCATCACTTTGGGCTATGTATATTCTCTCTAGTAGAGTTACAGTTCTAAAGAGTTATGAGACTCTTTCTCCCAAGTGGTTATATAGCCACTTTCATCTTATTGTATAGCAATTTTTTTATCTTTTCATGTGCCTCTTGAGCCTCCTGTTTGATGTCCAAATTTTCTCCTAAACTCTGACCTTTTCATCATGAAATCTTGGAAGTCTCCCATTTCATTAAATGTCCATCTTTTTTCCTGGATGAGAAGGCTCAGCTTTGCCAGGTAGTGGATTCTTGGCTGCATTCCAAGCTCCCTTGTTTTTCAGAATATCTCATTCCAGGCCCTTCAATCTCTTAATGCTGCTGTGGTCAGGTCCTGTGTAATCCTACTGTGGCTCCTTGGTATTTAATTTTTTCTTTCTGACTGCTTGCAGGATTTTGTCTTTTATCTGATAGTCCTGGAATTTAGCCACAACATTCCTTGGTGTTTTCATTTTAGTATCTCTTTTTGGAGTGGATTGATGTATCCTTTCTTTTTTTTTAAATTTTTTAAGGTTTTTTTTGCAAGGCAAACGGGGTTAAGTGGCTTGCCCAAGGCCACACAGCTAGGTAATTATTGAGTGTCTGAGACTGGATTTGAACCCAGGTACTCCTGACTCCAGGGCCGGTGCTTTATCCACTACATCACCTAGCCACCCCGATGTACTCTTTCAATAAGGATTTTGCCCTCTGGTTCCATGATATCAGGGCAATTTTCCATCACTTACATCCTGTAATATTAAGTCCAGGTGTTTTTTCTCTTCAATGTTCTTAGGAAGGCCCATAATTCTCAGATTCTCCCTTCTCCATAGGTTCTCAAGGTCAGTGGCTTTGCTGATGAAGTACTTTACATTTTTTTTCTATTTTTTTGATGTTTTAGTTTTGTTTAACACAATCTTGTGTTCTCATGAAGTCATCAGTTTCTGCCCATTCCATTCTTTTTTTTAGAGAAGATTTTTCTTCCTTTATCTTTTGCAACTCCTTTTCCAGTTGGTTCATTCTATTTTTGAAGGACTTTTCTATTTGCCCAAATGTATTTTTGAGAGAATCATTTACTTTTTGCATTTGCTTAAATGAGGATTTGAGAGAATCTTTTTTCTTTTTGCATTTGCCCAATTGAAAATCTGGGAGCCTTATTCTCATTTTGTATTTATCCAATTGTATTTTTCAAGGATTTGTTTCCTTGTTGCATGATGTTTATTTTCTCTTGATTTTCTTTTCCCAATTTTTCCCAGTTGATTTTTAAACTCCTTCCTGATTTCTTCAAGGAAGTCTTTCTGGGCTGGAGACCAATTCATATTTTCCTGAGCAGTGCTAGATCTCTCTGGGTTAGAATCTGTCTCTTCTAAGTATTTCTCCATGGGCCCCCCTTTTCTCTGGTCTTTTTTTTCATCTTGTGTTGGGAAGGGGGGAGCTGGCTCTCAGAGGTTTGCTTTTGAGGATCTAAGTGGCTTTGTTTACTTGGTTTAGTAATTCCAATATGGTGGAGAGAAGACAGACACTGAGATAGGAGCTCTCTCTTTCCCCTCAGAAATAACATGAGAGAAACCTCTAAATAGAAATTCGATCAACAAAACCAGAAAGAGAAGCTAGAAGAAGAACACCTACCAAGAAGGTCTGTCTCAGGGGACCATGGATGAACTGGGAGACCAGAGCAGAAGATCAGTGGTGGAGACTGCAGCTGGGGGAACCCAGAGGGTCAGCATCAGCCTTGGAGACTTAGGTGAGTAGCAGGTGCCAGATCTGTCTTCTCTCTGCCATCTTGTCCAGAATCCCCATCTCCCTCTTTTCATATTTGTTATTTGGTATTTTTCTTTGTGAATACCTTGCAATTGTCTCGCATCACTTTGCTGATCAGAGTAACCAAGACTTTCAATGTTGTTACTCATTAGATTGTTTTCCTGGTTCTGTTTACTTCATTTTGCTTTCATTCATATTTACCTTTCTGGTTTGTTTTTCCTGCAAACATCTTGCCCATCATTTCTTACAGTACAGCAGTTTTGCATCATAATCATGTACCATAATTTGTTCATATATCCCTCAATTATGATAAATAATTTCATTCATGTGGATATTTTTACCTTTTCTATGATTTCTCTGGGATCTTAATAGTGGTTTTTTCTGGGTCAAAGGATTTGACTGTTTTATACCTCTCTAGTCATAGCTCCATATTGTTCTACAGAATTTTGGATTAGTTCACCACTCCAGTTTATTGGTGTACCTATTTTCTTTCATCACCTCTAAGATTTGTCATTTCTGTTAGACATGAGGTACAACCTCAGAGTTGTTTTAATTTTAATTTCTTTAATCAAATGAGATTTAGAGCATTTTTTATATAACTATAGATATCTGATTTCTTCTCCTCTAAACTACCTATCCATTACATTTGACTATTTGTCACTTGTGAAATGGTTCTTACTTTTTTATAAACTTGACTCAATTCCCTATTTATTTGAGAAGTGAATTCAGTATTTGAGAAACTTTCCCATAATTTTTTATATTATTTCTTTGTTCATAGTATCTTTTAGGAAAATGTGAATTTTTTTCTTTTTATCTCTTTTAAATAGTTTGATCTTAGATCATGATTGCTAACCCTTTCTTTTTTCCTTCAACTGAAGCATAATATATTCTATTGCAGTCCTTTGTTTTTAATTCCATGTGTGTTTTTCTCTTTAAAGTATAACTCTTGTAAAAAGTATAGGTTTGGATTCTAGTTTATAAACCATTCTGCTATCAACTTTGCTTTATTGAGTGAGTTTATCCCATTCACATTCAGTTATGATGATTAACTTTATTTTCTTAAGGTTTATTTTCTTCTGTTTATCCTCCTCCTCATTTCTCTCTTTTTATCCTGTCTTTCCTCAAATGATTGTTTTGTTTCTGATCACTGTCTCCCTTAAACTATCCTCTCTTTTACCATCTTTTACCTCACTCATAATTCTTCTTTTATTCCTCTCCTATTTCTCTATTAGGTAAGACAGACTTCTATATCCAAATTGTGTGTGTGTTTGTGTGTGTGTGTGTGTGTGTGTGTATGATTTGTATTCTTACCCTTTGAACTAGTCCTGAAAAGAATGAGGTTCAAGAAAGCCCACATTTTATTTTACATTAGAAAAGTTCTTCCTTGAGTGCCTCTTTTATATGAGAAAAAATTTTTTTCATTCTACCTCTCCTTTCCCCTTTTTTCCATATATCCTTCTTTCTCACCTTTTCATTTTTTGTCATCATCCCAAGATAGCCAACTCATATTCATGATTTCTGTGTATGTAGACTACTAACTGCCATAGGAAAGATAAATTTTTTAGAAGTTATCTGCATTAATTTCCTGTGGTGGAATGGAAATTGGTTTATTTTATTGTTAAAAATAAACTGTTGTTGCTATTTCATCACATCTGACTATTTGCATCTCCATTTGGAATTTTCTTTGTAAGGATGCTGTTTTGACAATGTCTTGCCATGTTTTGACCCCTTATTTTATAGAAGAGGAAATTAAGTCAAACAGAGTTAAATGATTTGGTCAGAGACACATAGCTAGCAAACTTTTGAGACTAGATTTAAATTCATGCCTTCCTGACTCTAGGTCCAGTGTTCTACTCACTGCTACACCTAGCTGCTCCACCAAAAATAAACTTTAAGTTGGGTCAATCATTTTTAGAGACCCTTATGAATATTCTTTCACATTTACTTTTTTATGCTGTTTTGAGTCTTGGATTTGAATGTCAAATTTTCTATTCAGCTCTATTCTTTTCATTAGGAATGCTTAAAAGTTTTCTATTTAATTAAATATCCAAAATTTTGCCCGTGAAAACAATGTTACCCCCTTTGCCCTCTGGAATATCATATTACAAGCCCTCTACTCTCAATCTTGAAGCTTCTAAGTCTCTTGTGGCCCATACTGTTTTTCCATAATATCTGAATTGTTTCTTTCTGGCTTCTTGAAGTGTTCCCCCCCCGCCTTGATTTGAGAGCTTCTACTTTGCCTATATTATCCCTGGGAGTTTTCATTTTTATATCTTTTTCAGGAAGTGAGGATGGATTGTTTCAGTGTCTTTTTTTACTTTTTGGATCTAACAAAACAGGACATAGTCCCAATATAATCAATTTACTTTTCTTGATAATTTCTTGAAATATAATATCCAGACTTTTTTTTGGATAATGGCTATCAGGTAGTCTTATAATTCTTATCTCTGCTGGATCTGTGTTGTAGTCAATTGCTGTTGTAGTCGTTTTCTGATGAGATATTTCATATTTTCTTCTACTTTTTCATTTTTTACTTTGTTTTGTTGTTTCTTGATGTTTTCCTGGAGGCATCAATCATTAATTAGCATCATCCAATCCTCATTTTTAAGAAGTTATTTTCTTCATTGATCGTTTGTCTTTTTCCATTTGATCAAATCTTTTTTTATGAGTTATTTTTACTTTCTTTTCCATTTAAGGAGTTAGTTTCCTCAGTGAATTTTTGTGCCTCTTTTACTAAGACAAATGAATTCTATTTTTAGGTATTTTATTTTTAAAGTATTATTTCATTCAGTATTTTGTAACTTTTATGAAATACTAATACTTTTTCATAATTTTCTTGAATCACTCTCA
Source organism: Macrotis lagotis (assembly GCF_037893015.1). Taxonomy (NCBI): domain Eukaryota; kingdom Metazoa; phylum Chordata; class Mammalia; order Peramelemorphia; family Peramelidae; genus Macrotis; species Macrotis lagotis. Next base: position 145,485,463 of record NC_133665.1, read on the forward strand.
TACCTTTTTCTTTAACTCTTCCAAGAATTCTTGTTTTATCTGAATCCAATCATCATTTTGCTTTGAAACCTTGAGTGTAGCTGCTTTCATATTATTGTCCTCTTCTGAAATTATGTATGGTTCTTCCCTGACACAATTGTAGCTTTTTATGGTCAAGTTTTTGTTGTTGTTTTCTCATTCTTGCAGCCTATTTCTTGACTTTGAATATTAACTTGAATTTGTTCTCTGTGCAACTGGAGAAGGGGAGGTAGTGTCTCAAGTTTCAGGTTGCAATTTTTCAGATCTAATTCTGAGAATTTGAAAATTTTTAGTGCTTCCAATAGTGTATGATCCTGGGAGAGATCATTGTTCTCCTGATTTACACTCTACTCTATACTTTGCTCTCTTATAACTTCAAGTGTTATCAATCTTCCAACTTAGAATGGAGACCAGTGTTCCCACTGCATTGTGAATGACCATCAGTTCTCCTTTATATCTTGGAGCTGTGAATCAGGACTGTGTGGGCCAGCAGAGTTGTCAGGAGGCACCAAATGCACTCGGTTTCCTGTGATCTATTTCTGACCAGTTACTGATTCCCTTATATCTCTGGTTTGAGAGTTCTTAAAACTGCTTCTGCTTTTGTTGCTATTATAGTCACCTCTAAAGCTGATAGCTGGTAAATCTTCTGTGCCCTGGAACAAGTCCCAACTCACTTTTACAGAGCTCTCCTGTTGACTTCCTAAATTAGCTCATCTGTAAAAAAACATCTCATTCTGATTTTTTGTTGGTTCTTATTCTTTAAAATTTGATTTGAGGAGCTATTTTGAATTAGTTTGGAGAGGAGTGTTTGGAAAATTCAACTGGGTCATTTTGACTCCCCCCCCTTTCCCAACCCATGCAAAAAGATTTTAGATCACTTGGGATGGTAAGCTCTCAAGAATGAAACAGAACCAGCAAAAAAGTATGGGAAAATGGGACTGTTAGAAGAGATCTGTATTTATAAACAGGAAACTTGCTAGACAACTTTGATTAAAACAATAGATATATAAATAAGAAGAAAACAAGAGCAGATAACAATAGATATGTATAAGACCATGGTATGGGCTTGTACAAATTTTGTCAAGAGACCTAAGGGTCTGATGATACATTTTATATTGTAAAAGAGGAAAACCAATAAATGAGTAAATAGAGGTACATTTAAAGATCAAAGAGGTAAAGATAATTTTAAAAAGTTGTTCAATTTCTTAATTTAAATTTCTTTACTATTAAATATAAATTGATAATCCTCAGATAAGAAAGGAGATGACAATAAGAGGGTATCAACCTGCCCCTGAAAAATTCAAGGTCCATGGTCTAGTTGAACTATAAGATTAAATATTGAAAGTACTGAAGTTTGTGATTGTGATATTCAAAGATTAAGAATGGAGAGCATCATAACCCTAAAGGTCAAATGTCTTGGTTTTACAAAAAGGAAAATAAAACAGTCTGTTAATTATAGTTCAGTGAGTTTGACTTCAATTTTTAGGAAAATTCTTCTTAAAGATCTTAAAGTTTGGTGAAAATCTAGAAGTCCCTTGTCCTTACACGAAGAAAGTCATGCCCGACAGACGTTTCTTTTTTTGTTTGTTTGTTTGCTTGTTTGCTTTACAAGTATAGCAAATAAGTAGAGCAGAGGAATACTGTGAAAATGACTTACGTATATATTCACAAAGTAACATATAATATTCTTCTAAGGAAACAAAGAAAGGACTATGTTAAAAGATAATACACTTAGATGAATTCATATCTCACTGAACTGCTGCACTGAAAATAGAATAGTTAATGATCAGTATCAACCTAAAAAGAGATCTTCTGCAGAATGCCTCAGGTTTTGGTGATTGGCCTTCTTATGTTCAACATTTTCACAGATGACTTAGAGATCTAGATAATAAACTAATTGAATTTACAAATGGGTTATAGCCAAATGGGATAGCCAATACACTGATTAAACTGAATTAGGAAACAAAAGAATCCCCAAAGTCTAGACTACCATTCTGATTCTAGCAAGGTGAAATTAAATAAAAATAAAATCTTGCAACTGAGTTGAATCAATTTTATAAATATCAGATGTTGGAGGCATGGTTGAATAGCATTTAAGTATACAACAAATCTTATGTGACTTGTCTTGTATTGAGAGTCATGTCTTTGAATTAGTGATTATACATTTAGCCTTGAGAAGAACACACTCAATGAAACAATAAGCTGTTTTTAAGTTTCTGAAAGGTTGCTATGAGGAAAAAAATGCTTGGGTTTTTTTTGTTTGTTTTGTTTGGTCTCAGAGGAAAGAACTACAAGAAATTTAGTATATAGTACTGCCCACTGTGCTCTATGGATATAGTACTGTGAGTAGAACACTAATGAAATCAACTTGAGAAGAAACATAGAATGTTGAATAAAATGTCTCACTCCAAGTGAGACAATGACTGTTCTTGAGAGGGCAAGAGAAGAAACAGTCATAGATAAAATCCCTGATTGAAGGTGTGCATGTCTGTAAGACATTGTCCATTAGTTAATTTACATATGACTATTTCCTGAATATTGAAGTATATAATTGACAATTCATAAGAAAAATAAGTATATGAGTATAATTAGAAAATTATATAAGTATTTTGGAAACAATAACAAAAAGGTTACATGATTTTTTTGAAGTCATAAGAAAGAACTGAGTTATTACTTTTTAAGTTTTTGCAAGGCATTGGGGTTAAGTGGCTTGCCCAAGGCCACACGGCTAGGTAATTATTAAGTGTCTGAGGTAGGATTTGAACCCAGGTACTCCTGACTACAAGGCCGGTGAGAACTGAACTATTAAACATAAAGCAGGCATTGTTTTCAGGCATTGGAAATCCAAGAACATGAATTCAAGAATTATCAGAAGAATCTATGAATAGAATACATAGAAAACAATGAGAAAAAATGCTTAATGAAACTAGGGATCAAAAGATCAAAAATTTGAGAAACTGGCATGGGAGAAATAAAGAAATTGTCTGAATGAAGTTGAAGCCTTCAGTTGCTTGACTGAGAGGTAATTAACTAAAGACCAAATTTATTATGCTTCCTGAAGGGATGATGGGTCTTATTGTCCTTTTATATCATCCATGAACTAAGAAAAGGGAATATTCTTTATGTCTCCTTGATTGCACTGAGGATGTAAGGAAAAACCCCTTCTCAATTATAGAAAACAGAGCTGGTTACTTTTGATGATTTTAGACTTGTTTGTTTTTCAATAAAAAAGCAAGTTTTTAATAAAAAAGTAAGACTGATATAGTTTACTAAGAGCCTAACATTTTCTCAATCAAAGGTATTATTAATTAAAATTACTTGTCACTACTTTATGTCTATGGATTAATAGAAATGGCTCAAATATACTAAGAGAGTTGTGAAAATATAAGAGGGTAGAAACTGGAAGATAAATGGTCTTTACCATAGTATAAATTAAGAGAACAAAGATGAAACCTTCTGTCAGAAGTCAAGACACATATGTCTTTCTATTCATATGCCTGCCAGTTAGGTTTCTCAAATTGTATACCATTATTATTTCATGGAAACATTTTTGCATTGATGGAAGGATATGACCCAATTTTATGGTATGTGTGATATTTGGGTTATTCCTGCTTTTGCTTTCTATTAAATTATTGTTATAGTTATCCTTGTCTTTTCTGCTTTAGCAAATATTTTATATTTAAGTATCATGGGTGTTATGACTTTTATGTAAAGGCACATCAGTGAGGGTTCAGGAGCTATAATGTTGAATAGAAGAAATTTAACATCCTCATACCAAAGTTATCCCTATGACCCTGGGATTGAATTGCAGCCATGCCACTACCTTCTCTAGAGACCATTCTGAATTTGTGAAGTGAAGTTACAGATGGGGTGCGTAAACTAATTTTAGTCTGAGTGAGAGAGCAAGTTTGGAGAAAATTGAAGAATTTGTGACACCATTGGTCTACATTAGGATCATGGGTTTAATGTGGAAGAGAACTTAGTGTCCATCTAATCTAATTCTTTAAATTTATAGATGAGAAAAATGAGTTCCCCAAAGATTGAATTACTTGCCATAGATCACAATTTGTGAATCACTTCATTGGTACTTGTAAAATTCATATAGGGAATGAACAAAATGAGTCTATGAAAGTAAAAATGGAAAAAGGTCTAATTCACTGCATTCATCCAGAAAAAAAAATATGTGGTTAGCTTTCAGAGCAACCACTCAGTCCTCTGACACTGCAGATGTACATACTGTGATCTTTCTAATTTTTCAAGGGTTGCATGAAATCATCTAGTCAGTCATTCAATAAATATTTATTAGGATCCTATTATAAACCAGGTAATTACTAAATGCTAAAGATACAAAGAAAGGTAGAAGACATTCTTTTCCTCAAAGACCCCACAGTCTAATGAATCCTATCAATCCTGCTAACAATAGGTTCCAGCAGCATTGAAACTCCCCTCATGTCTCTTGTAGCATATGCTTATTAAGAATCCCAGGATCTTTCAGAAATGTCAGTGACCTCAAGACAGCATATCACAAGGACAACAATGCCTCATTGAAGGAGACTAACTAGGCCCTGCATTTTCATACTGATCACATTATCCAAATTGGTTCACCTTACATAAGAAAACAAAACAAAATAACTTTTAATGAAGCTTGGGCATCTCATGTCCATAACTGCCATATTTTTTCTTTCCTAATATATTCTAATGTAACCAGCCTAGGGAGTAGACACTCAATGAATTCCAGATACAGCACAACCTTGTATAGAATTACATATTTTGAATTGGTGTTCTTGTTCAGGCTCACCATTTTACAGAGGGAAAAAAAGGTGACTAGAAAGGACGTAAGAACATAGATTTAAAGTAGAAAAGGATATTATAGATGATCTAATCTATCCCCTTAAACTTACTAGAAGTACCTGAGGCCCAGAAATGTAAAATGATATGTCTAAAGTCATGGAAGTATTCAGTGGCAGAGTTGGGTATCATTTCTAGGTTCTTTGACTCTAAAATTCAGGATTTTAGTTCTCCAGATCCCTTATGGCACTGATAAATTCCTCTGATTTCAAGATCTTTAATTCTACCAATAGAACTCAGAGTTCAATAAGATAGATGTTTAATTCATTTGGCACTGTCACATTCTTTCTAACTTCTATTGAAATTCCTCTCTCCCTGATTTTTCAACCTTCCCAAAAGAGAGGGTAGGGCACTCAGTTTACAAGGAAATAATGGAGTCAAAGACCACTTTTTCATTTTAGGTCATAATCACCAGGAGTTGAGTTGATGCAAAATGTTTCCTTTTTCACAAAAAGTTAAAGAATGTTATCAATTAATCCTTTGGAAATGATATATGAGTGTCTCTTGAAGTAGCTAGGCTGTGACATAGCAGTCTAGAATGGAAAATTAAGATGGCAAGGAGCTTAACTAGTTTCTTGGCTGACTGGATATATCTAGGAAATTTATCTAATAATTTCCTTAGGGGAATAGATGCCCAGAAAGTTAGTGCTACTCTATGTTCCATTCATAGAGAAAACAAATTCCAGCCATAAGTAGGTATCTATCATCTTCTGCTTTGCCTGGTCACACCATGTCTGATGGTGAAATTTAAAGCATCATATCTTGGGGGAATGCTATTGAAAAATCCAAAGAATACAGAGAAGAACAACTAAGTTGGAAAAGGGCCTTGAATTCATGCCATGTGAGGATCAGTTGAAAGATCTGGTACATAAGTTGGGAAGAGAAAGGTAAGGTATGGTCATGGTACCTGATGTCAAGTATTTGAAAAGTTAAGTGGAAGAGAGAGATTAAATTTGTTGTATTTGACTCCAGAGGGCACAGTTGAGAATGATGGGTAGAATCCACAAGATTGATTTAGATGAATTAAAAGGAAACACTGCCTAATAATTGGAACTCTTGAAAAATGGAATGGGAGATTTTGGGAAAGGCAGTGGGTGTTTCTCACTGGTGATCTTTAAGTGAAAGTTGAAGATCATTTAAATGTTAAAAGTGCTATAGAGAAAATTCTTTTTTTTTCTATTTATTGTGCCAGATATTTTAGAGTTGGATTCCAATTCTGACTTGGTAGGATTCTTTTAAAAGTTCAGTCATATTCTGAATACCTGCAATAGAAAAGTTCCAAGCTTTCCTGAAATAATGCCTTGCCCCTCTGCACCTGTCCCTTGAAGCTCCAGCCTGAATTTCAATTCTATCTTCTCTAGAACCATGGATCATATGAAGCACTCATTAAGCATAGTTTTATTCATCTTCTGCTCTGAGGATGCAAATTAAGGAAAGCAAAATAGTTCTTGCCCTCAAGAAATCCTTGATGCTTCAACCTAAACCTGGAGGAAAAATAATCACATTACTTCTTGGCACCAATTAATCTTCTTCCTAAGCAAAGCATGAAAAGGGGACACTCTCATGATGATAAGTGACCACTGCAAGTTTGAGGAAATAAGTAGAAGGGAGGCAATCTGCAAAAAAGAGCAATCTTTGCTTTAATCACAGAAGTTTGCAGGCCATTCAATATGGGATTAAAGTGTGTATCATACTATGAGATAAAACTGACTTGGTGGTCAAAATACTTGGCTCTCTCATCCCCACATACTACCAATTTGACCTGGAGCAAGTCATTCTTCCCTTTCAGAGTTTCTGTTGTCTAGGTTGAGGTTTTCTATGTCTGTTTAAAGTCAGATATTGTTCTTGCTATTCTATTTGCTCAGTTGTCCCTAGAAACATGTTTGTTTTGTGGTTCAGAAAAGTGATGATGTTTATGATGATGAATTATTTGATCTCTAGGAAATCACAAATGACTCTTTTCTACAAAATGTCAAAGCTTCTGATCTAATACTCTTTGAATGTTTAAAATGTGTATCTGATTCTCCTAAAAGCAGACACATGGAATATTATGTCACTCTAGAAATCTAAATTATGGTTATTATTAGTTGAGCAATCAGCAAAAAACATATTGTTTACTATTCAGTGGAGTCAATACGCATTTATTTAGTTTTTACTATTAGAGTCCATTATTTGAAATGACAAAATAAACAGTTTCTGCTTTCAGTGAGCTCACAGTCTAATAAGAGAATGAAGAAGAGTGGACAGACTACACACAAACATCTATGAACCAAAGATATATGCATATTGGATAAATTGGAGATAACCTTAGACAGAAGGGAGTCTTAGAAACGTTTTTTATAAAGGAGTGATATTTACTAGCAAGTCAGGAATTAGAGATGAGGAGGCAGATAATTCTATTCGTGGGCAATAGCCTTTGAAAATGCACAGTTGAGAGATGAAATGTTTAGTGACAGGAACATATAGTCTCACTAAACAGCATATGTGAACAAAATGAGTGATAGACTGGGAAAGTAGAAGGGTCACTTTATTAAGAGTTTTATAAATTAAGTAAAGGAGTATATGTTTGGTCAAGGATATGAAAGGGAGTTATTGGCACTGGTAGAATAGTTAATCAGATGGTAAGACTTGTACATTAAGAAAATCAACTTGATAATGATAAGGAATGGGGAGAAGCTTGAGCCAGGGAGACTAACCAGTCAAATTTTACAATAGTCCAAACACAAAGACATGTGAGCCTGTATATGGTGGTGAAAGAGGAGAAGAGGTGGTTTAAATGAAAAAAAAATATTATGAGGGTAAAGATAAGTCTGGCAGTAGATTGGATATGTGGGAAGAGAACATGTGGGGAGATGTGGAGGAGAGTGATACTGTCAAATTTAGAAGGAAAAGTGGTTATAAATGAAAGATTTGTGGAAAAGACAATGTCTATGTTTGGACAATATCTATGTTGAGTTGAAGATACCTATGGGACCTCTCATTTGACATGTACTAAAGGCAAGCAATAGTATGAGACTGGAAAGAGATTAACTTTACTGGTAAATTATAAAGGACCAGAGAGTCCTACTTTACCTGATTTTTTTATTCAATGACCTTTCCACCATACACAACTAATACCTCTAATCTTCGAAGTAGACATTATAGAATCATAGATTCAGAGATCTTAAAGTCTATCTAGTTTAGCCTTATTTTATAGATGAAGAAGCAAATGTTCTGAGAAATGTACATGGCTTCCCTACAGTAACCCAAGAAGTTAGGAACAGAACCAGGAGATGAACCTAGCATCTCTACAGCCAGAACTTTTGCTCATTCTTTGGAGTTGTGCTTATTTTAAAGGTGCTATGCAGCTATTATGCTAGTCATGAAAAGGAGAATCACTCCTATTATATTTCTGTATTTGCAGCCTCAAATGAATAGTGTGTGACATTTTTCAGAATAGCAAAAGGAGGAAGAAACAATATCCTTTGGGGCTCTGCTTCCTCTCTGCATCAGAGACTCCCATCCATCAGCTTGTCATTGTGGAGAGCCTGCTGATGGCTTCTGTAGCCAGGGTGAGGATATATAAATATAATGGAAATCAGTCAGGGTCCACTTTCTCCTACTGAAAAGGGAATTGAATTTCTCAGGCATGTGGGCAAAGAGATGTTTATTAAATGGTAAAAACAAATACCATAAAGGTGGTGGTATAAGGGGAATGCTGGGCTAATGATATTTTGGAAAGCTACTTCCCCTTTGATGGACACAATTGAGTGCCATCTGTGCTTCTGAATATCTCATCTAATGCTCAATTTTTTAATGGAATTGCTGTCTTGAGTCTCTGGTAGCACTTAACATGACCTGTTTCATTGCAAAAAAAAAAGTCAAAAGAATTCGAAATTTCTGAGACTGGACTCAGAATGAGAAACAACATGGTGAGTAATAAATGGCTCATTGACTATTTTTTCATGTCATTGCATGCTGAAAAAGATCAATAGTTTCCTTTAAAAATGGCACCTCTGGGAATCAAATGCTCCTGGATATGAATATCTGACTAGCTTGTGTGCTGGCGTGACAAGTAGGAAGGGAATCAATAAGATAGCACCTGGCCCTGCTTAGTGTGTTGAACCTTCTTTTTAAGTGAAAGTATATGATCCATATCCTCTAACTGCAGATGACCATGTGGAGAGATTCAGGAATAATGAGAAGACTGAAGATGGAGCTCATGCCTGTTTTTAGACATTACTCATCTGGACAAGAATTTTTGTTTTGATTCTGAAATTAATAAATGATAAATTAACTTTGCAACTGGTTCAACATAGAACTTGAACAATTCCTGACCTCAAGGAGTTTATAGCTTAGATTTTAATGATAAGAGTCAATCTATACACACATTAGTAAAAAGGGAATTGAAGAGGAAGGAAGTTCTATCTATTCAGAAAATTAGGGAAGGAATCATGAAGAAAGATACGATATGCATTTAGCCTTGAAAGATAAGGATTATAAGATGCTGAAATGAGGCTAGGTTCATTGACAGCAAGGGGGTCAGTTTTTGCAAATGTAAAAAGGAGGGAGCTAAAGAAACAGCTTTAGCAATAGCTTCTTGGTTAATTTTTCTGCAATTATAGAGTTAAGGAAAATAACAAAACATATAGTAGGAAAAAGTATAAGGGATCAGGACTGTGGAAGTGTTTGAATGGCAGAATAATTCTGCATTTTATCGTAGAGGCAATAGGGCATTGTAGGAGGTTTTGAAACATGGGAGTGGTTTATTTAGATATATGCCTTGGTAAAATTATATTAATTTTCTGAATAATATGGATTAGAGAGGGGAAAGACTGAAATAGAGATCAATGAAAGAGCTATTATAGTAGTCCAGGCTAGAGGTGAGGAGATCGGTGACAGAATTGAGAGAAGGGGATAAATAGAATAATATTTTGATCTGTTCTAATTATAAAATATAACTGAAGAATGACTTCCTATTTTACCCTAAAGTTTTTAGCCTGATTTTGAACACATGAAGTATTTTAAGGAGGATGGGGTGAATTAAAGCTGGAGGTTTCAGAACAAAGGCCTGGAGATAGCTTTCATTAGATTCGATATGCAAAACTTTCCATTTTTATACATAAAATGATGATAACAAATATTTTTCATTTTTACAATAACTGTAAGAAGAAAATACTTTTAAACCTATTTTCTAGATTAGGAATCTGAATCAGAAAGACTAAATGATATGCCCAGGGTCACACAACTATTAAATCTCTGAAACACGATTTGAACTCAGGTTTTCCTTATTCCAAATCTAGCACTTTAGGTACCAGCTATCATTCTGACCCTAGACATATATCATGTAATCTACTCTTTAAAAGATGTAAAGGAGTTACTGTTTGGTATACTATCTTCAAGGAAGTTTTTCAAATGTTATTTGGCTTATCTTTTCTCCAAACATTCCAGAAACCTGAAGAATGATATATAATTTCTATTGAGAGCTCAAGCCAGTAAGAGGGAAAAAACTTAACACTTGGTATTCATTTCCACTTTTCTCACATTCATTAAATAAATGAATTAAAAAATTAAATCATAAGCATCCTCAGCTCTCAACAGACATTTTTTGAACTGATTGATTTATGCCTTTCTTATCAAGATACTGATATGAGTTATTTTCTAAAATATCCCAGATAGATAAGGTAAAATCATGTCTTTTATTTCTCGTGAACCTCTATCACATAGCTCTTGAGGGAAATCAAAGGAAATATCTCTAAAGGAAATAGAGTATAAGTAAGGTATTCATTTAAGTCTCTTCTTTCTGGATCCTTTTGAAGAAACAATCTCAAAATGTATTTGGATATACAGGGTGGAAAGAAAAAGACCATTAAGGTCCAGGAAGAAAAATACATTAAAATAAAATTTCCTCCCAAAATGACTGATATTGCTAAAAGTGTCTGAGATGATTATATTAGCAATAATTCTATTAGCCATAATTTTTGAATGTAAAATTTTGTGAGCAACTAGTCACTGAAAGCCCAAAGATGTGCCAAGAGTTCTGTAATGGACTATTTTGTTCATCATTATAACAACCCTGATATGTGTCTATGAATGATTTCCCATAAAGCAGATTTAGAAAGAAAGCACTTTAAATTGGGCAGACTCAGAAAGTGGGTTATTTTTCTTGGTTGGAGCTGGGCATTCAGATTTATCATATATAGCTGCTCAGCATATGCCAGTAAGCTTCAACTTCCTTTCAAAAATGAAAATAACTTCAGAAAGGGTAGGAGGAAAGATCTGAAATTCTCAAAAGTCAAGATGAGAAAAAGATGGGATCTTACAATGATGACCACAACATGGAACCTCATAGTAAACTCATTGGTTTCCTGTTGTACTATTTTGAGGATGATATATACATATATGCACATGTATTTATGTGTTTATATACTCACACGTTATATATTTGTGTGCACATATATGTATGAATGCTAGTTATTTAGATATCCTGAATTATCTTTTGCAGCTTTGCAAACAATCTGTGTTTAAGTTCTGACTCCATTAAACTAATATTTATCTGAAGTCAACTAATTTCATTATTTCACGCAAAATTCCTTGATGGCAGACTAGCTAGTTTCTTGATAGGGACTGATCATAGAAGACTGGAACCTCAGAAATCATTGAAATAATCTTCTCAAGTTTTCTTATATAAAAACTGAGGTCCAGAATGGGAGAGATAACTTTCTCAAAATCACACGATGAACTGCTCTCTTTGACATAGGACTATCATTGCTGAGATTCCCTTATCCTGTCCTGGGAAAGTAAATGATAAGGCTATAGATAATTGTAATTCTGAGAATCAGAAATTTGGAACAGCTGTCTGTGTGTGTGTGTGTGTGTGTTTGTGTGTGTGTGTGTGTGTGTGTGTGTGTGTGTGTGTGTGTGTAAGGGGGAAGGGAGAAAATGAAGGGGATGGAGGAGATACAGAAAGAAGGAAGGAGACAAAGACACTGAGAGACAGAGATAAAGATAAGAGACAGAGAGACACATAGAGATGGACAGACAGGAAGAGACAGAGAGAGAGGTGAAAGAGAGTGACACTAAGAGACATGCACAGATACAGAAAGAGACAGAGGGTCAGAATAACAGTGAGAGACCAACAAAGTTAGAAGATGTTAGCTCCAAAGTTACTCCTGAGAAGATATTGAGGGAAATAAAATGCGACATGAAGAAACTTGAAACTAGATAAGAATATTGGCATAATATTTTATACTCAGTGGGAAAGAAAATCAACTCTAACCACCTCTGGTGAGTTTCAGTGGAAATTATGGTTTTCACCTATGTGGTGACCTATGTTTTCTCAGTGGCTGCAAGAACAAGTCTATCATAGGTGGTACTGGGAATCAAGTTCTTTGCCCAGAGGTTCCTCTGCAGCTATGGTAAAGATTCTGTCAAAAAAAAGAAAGTTGTCAAAAAAAGAAGAAATCATTTTGTAGCATTAGGGATTCTTTTATGATTAGGACTCAGGCCAGATGCTGTACAAATCATGCACCATTGTAAGATCAGGCAAACTCTAGGTTTCAGTGGGTCATTGAGTATATCTCCAAAGGTTAGATAGAAGAATTAAATTTATTGTCAAGAATTAACAGAAAAAAATTGATGATGTTTGAATTGGACCCTTACTTGTGCCATAGTGATGGAAGGTAGAAAGAAGAGAGTTACCTATGAAGTAAGTGTCAAGAACAATATTGCTGTCCCCCCACATTTCTACAAAATCATCCTGGCTGACAGAAGATTCACCTCCACTGAACCCGTGGTGATGAACACTTTTGTGGTGTCCAATGATATCATTGGCTTCCAAGTCCAACTCACAGAGATCTAGGGGAATATTCATAACCTGGATAAAAGGACAGGGATAAGGTTCTTCCCTTGTTTGCATAAAGCAAAGATAACTCTGAGGTGGATATTCAAAAGCTTTTGGACTTCCAGTTGTTCCTGTGGTACCTGAACAAAAGGCATATCCAGTTAGCATTAATAGAACACACGTTGGAGAAGGTGATGTCTGAACTGAACTAGGATGGCGTGCAGTCTGATGAGTACCTCAAGTGCCTTTACAGGGAGAAGCTGGAAGACCTTACCACTAATCCAGTTCGAAGTGAAGGAAAAAAAGGTCAGATTAAGCATTGCTAGAAGGTGTCCATATGGTCCTTAGATGTTGTGTTTACTAATTCAGTGCAGTATTTTCATTCATCTCACCTTGACTTGACTCTTAGTGTGGCTTTGCTTTTCAGCAAGACTGACAGCTGAGTCTCAAGACTAAGTAATTTGGTGAAATTTACCACTCTTCTATGACAGGTCATTGGGATAGGCTTAGCTACAAAAAACTAATGTTGTTATCTGACTATTCTTCCTTTCTTTTGTTTGTGTACAGAAAGAGGTTCATTTTGATTCCAGATTCCCTGCCAATCTATTGTTCCTAATGTCCCCAAACTTTTGGCTATCCTGATATTGTGTATTTTAGAAAGTCCCCTTCCTGATGGTCAAATCCCCTTGGAATTCTATGGGTGAAGAAGTCTTCACCAAATCCAGTTTGACTTTGAGTCATCATCCCAGTATGATTCACACCTGTCATATGCATACTTAGTATCACATCTGCCCATAATTATGGACCAAGCATCCTTTCTCTATCCTGTTACTGGTGTCTCTTCTTCAGGTGCATGCCAATATCTGGCCTAATAAATTACCCTCAGAGACTCTTTTTTCCACTCTGATATTGGGACATCTCCACTGAGAGAGAAAGATGATAGATGTTATGTATTATTTTTCAGCTTGCCTCTGGTTCTTCTGAAGCCTGTAGCCCAGGGTTTCATGTCTATTTTCACGGGTACCTGTGATCTTGGCTCCTGCCAGGTCATATCTTTGAAAGATTTGATTCCTTTCTTTTTAGGCTCACTAAAAGGCACTTCATTTTCTCAATCATAACACCAAACTCCCATTTTCTAGAAGGAACTATTAAGGAAAATTTTGCTAAACCAGCTAAAATGTCCTCCTGTATTAGGTGAGTCTCTGCCTCCAGTGAAGTGAATGAGTTGGAATTCACAGGATTTCCCAACTCTCTTCAGGGAATGCTTACACATTGAGGGGCCCTCTAAGAATTTGACTAGTTTTAATAAAATGTCTCAAAAAAGATGGATTCTAAAAGCCAGCCGAGAGCATAGGCTTCACCCGAAAGTATGTCTGGGTAGGGTGGATCATAACAACTACAGTGATCATTACAGTTCACAGGACAAAGCGCTTTGGATCAGAAGACTCTCCTATGTGATTTCTTTATCAGGGAGGTAGCTGATGTTCCTGGGACACTCAGCACCTGTGGAGCAAATGGGCAGGTGAATTCTACATGACAACTAATCATCTATTGTGAACAGGGAATATTGGAGAGACAAAAAGACAGTCCTGCACTTGAGCACCCTGGTAAATGGAATGGAGTAGAGAAAATTACAAATGACTCTCTTGCCAGGCTCATTAGATTCTGAGAAGAGGTCACTTGATGGCCTAGAGGATTGGAGCATAGAGACAAGAGAAATCTAGAGAGGGAGACGTATCATCGCTTGCTTGGATCTTCAGGGTTGGAATGGGGAGTTTATGGCAGACTCCTTCAAATCCCATGAGCTCGACCCTTGACTTTGAGTTTATATGAAACCTTTATCTGGTTAAGAAAAATATATAGTTCGATACCTTCAGGGCACAATTAGGCATTTTCTAAATGTATCAGGACTATCTTTCCATGCAGGTTCTGGAAGCAATTACTATAATTTTTTGTATCTGTCTTTCTTGATTCCTTGAGTCATAGAAGCCTTAGGATAGAATGGGAATATCATGGTGAACCCACAATTTTTTGTGGCAATAAGAATGCATGAAATCTAGGATCAGGAAGATATAGGTCTGCCTTTTGAGCACTTCTGGCTACCCTGTTTCAGTCTTTTTGTCTCTGGCCATTATCTGCTCTTTGCTGCTTCATTAATTTCTATTTATTCTCATTTCCTTCTGGCATACCTCATATCTGGGGAAAATCAGAGCATAGAACCTTCTATGCAAAAGGGATATAGGAATGCTTTTTTAAGGTTGAGGAAGGGATAATAAGCAGAATGTAATTTGGGGAGACATTCAAGCATGAGGGCTGACTCACTGTCTCCAAAATCTTTAGCTGTATTGAGATGAGTGGCGAGATAAGAATTTCTATCTGTAATGAAGAAATGACAGATGATTTATATAATTTTAAAATTATTGAATAAAATAATGTAGGAGGAAAATCACTATTGTCTATCTTTGACTTCTCAATTTATATATTTTCAAATATTGGAAAGGTCAACAATCCATCAGTTTAACCCACATCTCAAAGGATGCCTCACTCTGGCAGGTCAACAATTGGTACTCAAATCTTTTTTTGATACTAATCAATCAATATACATTTAATTTTTTAATTTATTTTGAATTTTACAATTTTTATGATGACCTCACTTTCTTCCCCCCACACTCCAGAAAAGGCAGTCTGTAGACTTTACATTGTTTCCATGGTATTCATTGATCTAAATTGAATGTGATGAGAGAGAGATCATATCCTTAAGTGAAAATAATAAAGTGTAAGAGATCTATCTTTGGATACAGATGGTATTCTCAATCACAGATATCACAAAATTGTGCCTGATTGTTGGACTGATAGAATGAACAAGTCCATTAAGGCTAATCATCACCCCCATGTTGCTGTTAGGGTGTAAATGTTCTTCTGGTTCTGCTCATCTTGTTCAGCATCAGTTCATACAAATCCCTTCAGGCTTCCCTGAATTTCCATCCCTCCTGGTTTTTATCAGAACAATAGTATTCCATCACATACAAATACTACAGCTAATTAAGCCATACCCCAGTTGATGGACATTTACTCAATTTCCAATTCTTTGCCATGACAAACAGGGCTGCTATGAATATTTTTGTACAAGTGATGTTTTTTTATCCTTTTTCATAATCTCTTCACAGTATAGATCAAGTAGTGGTATTATTGGATGAAAGGGTATGCACATTTTTGTTGCCCTTTGGGCATAATTCCAAATTGCTCTCAAGAAAGGTTGGTTGAGTTCAGCAGCAATGTACAAGTGTCCCAGATTTCCCACATCCCTTCCAACATTGATCATTGTCCTTCTTGGTGATATTGGCCAGTCTGAGAGGTGTGATGTGGTACCTCAGAGATTCCATCATTTGCATTTCTCTAATAAGTAGTGATTTAGAGCAATTTTTCATATGATTATGGATTGTTTTGATTTCGTCATCAGTAAGCTGCCTTTTCATATCCTTTGACCATTTGTCAACTGAGGAGTGGCTTTGTTTTTTAAAAATTGACTCAGTTCTCTCTATATATATTTTAGAAATGAGTCCTTTGCCAGAAGTACTAGTTGTAAAAATTGTTTCCTAATTTACTACATTTGTCTTGATCTTGGTTACAACTATTTTGTCTGTGCAAATGATTTTTAACATAAAGTAATTGAAATTATCTAGTTTGTTTTTAATGATGTCCTCAATCTCTTCCTTGGTCATAAAATGCTTCACTTTCCATAGATCTGACAGGTAAACTATTCCTTGATCTCCTCATTTGCTTCTATTATAGTTTTTTTTTATGTCTAAATCCTATATCCATTTTGATCTTATCTTGGTATAGGGTATGAGGTGTTGGTCTAATCTAAGTTTCTGCCAATAACTTCCAATTTTCCCAACAATTTTTGTAGAAGAGAGAGAGTGTTTATCCCAATAGTTAGACTCCTTGGTTTTATCAAATATCAGATTACTATAATAATTTCCTGCTTTTGCACCTGGTCTTTTCCACTGATCCACTATATTTCTTAGGCAGTAATAGACAGTTTTGATAACTGTTGTTTTATCACATAATTTTAGATCTGGTAGGGCTAAGCCACCTTCTTTTGCATTTTTTTTGTCAAATCCCTGAAAATTCTCGACTTTTTATTTTTCCATATGAATTTACTTACAATTTTTTCTAACTCATTAAAATAATTTTTTTTGGAATTTTGATTGGTAGGGCATAAATAAGTAGTTTAAATTTGGTAGAATTGTCATTTTTATTATCTTAACTTGGCCTATCAATGAGCAGTTGATATTCTCACAGTTATTTAATTCTGATTTTATTTGTGTGAGAAGTGTCTTGTAATTGTTTTAAAAAGCTTTCTTAGTCTGCCTTGGCAGGTAGACTCCCAAGTATTTTATATTGTCTGAAGTTAGTTTGAATGGGATTTCTCTTTCTAGTTCTTTTTGCTGCATCTTGCTAGTCATATATAGAAATGTAGAGGATTTTTGAAGGTTTGTTTTATATCCTGCAACTTTGCTAAAGTTCTTAATTATTTCTAGTAGATTTTTAGATGTTTTCTTGGGATTTTCTAGGTATACCATCATATCATCTGCAAAGAGTGAGAGTTTTGTCTCTTCCTTCCCAATTCTAGTTCCTTCGATTTCTTTTTCTTCTCTTCTTATAGAAACTAACATTTCTTTCTTTGTTTTTTTAAGAAAGATTTTTATTTATTTTGAGTTTTACAATTTTCCCCCATTCTTTATTCCCTCCCCCACCCCCACAGAAGGCATTCTATTAGTCTTTACATTGGTTCCATGTTGTACATTGATCGCAGTTGGATGCGATGACAGAGAAATAATATCCTTAAGGAAGAAAAGTAAAGTATGAGATAGTAAAATTACATAATAATATAACTTTTTTCCCCCTAATTTGATGGTAATAGTCTTTGGTCTTTTTCAAAGTCCATAATTCTACCTCTAGATACAGATGATATTCTCCTTTGTAGATAGCCCAAAATTGTCCTTCATTATTGCACTGAAAGGATGAGCAAGTCCATCAAGGTTGATCATCACCCCCATGTTGCTCTTAGGGTGTACAGTGTATTTCTGCTTCTGCTCATATCAATCAGCATCAGTTCATGCAAATCCCTGCAGGAGAAGCTAATACAATATTGAATAATAGTGGTGATAATGAGCACCCTTGTTTCACCCCTGACCTTATTGAAGATGCCTCTAGTCTATCCCCATTGCATTTAATGCCTGTTAAATGTTTCAGATAGATGCTGTTTACTATTCTCAGGTACATTCCATTTATTCCTATGCTCTCTTGGGTTTTTAGTAAGAATGGGAGATGTATTTTGTCAAAAGTGTTTCCAGGATCTATTGATATAACCATATGATTTCTGATAGGTTTGTTGGTGATATCGTTAATTTTAATAACAGTTTCCTAATATGGAACCAACCTTGAATTCCTGAGATAAATCCAACTTGGTCATAATGTACTATCCTAGTGATAACTTCTTGTAATTGTTTTGCTAAGATTTCATTAAAGATTTTTGTATCTATTTTCATCAGGGGGATAGATCTATAATTTTCTTTCTCTGTTTTAACTCTTTCTGGTTTAGGTATCAGCACCATATTGGTGTCATAGAAAGAGTTAGACAGAGTTCTGTTTTATTTATTTTTCCAAAGAGTTTATGTAGAATTGGAACCATTCATTAAAGGCTTGATAGAATTCACTTGTGAATCCATTTGGCCCTGCAGACTTTTTCTTAGGGAGTTCGATAATGGCTCATTGAATTTCTTTTCCTGAGATAGGGTTATTTAGGTATTTAATTTCCTCTTCATTTAACCTGGGCAACTAATAATTTTGTAAATATTTGTCCATTTCAGTTTGATTATCAAATTTATTGGAATAGAGTTGGGCAAAATAATTTGAAATTATTGTGTTAATTTCCTCCTCATTGGTGGTGAGTGCACCCTTTTTGTTTATGATACTAGCAATTTAGTTTTACTCTTTCTTTTGTTTAAATCAAATCAACCAGAGGTTTATCAATTTTAGTGTTTTTTTCATAAAACCAACTTTTTGGTTTTATCTATTAATTCTATAATATTTTTGCTTTTGATTTTATTCATTTCTCCTTTAATTTTTAGAATTTTTATTTGGCATTTAAGTGACTTTTTTAGCTATGTTTTGCAAGGCAAATGGGGTTAGGTGGCTTGCCCAAGGCCACACAGCTAGGTAATTATTAACTGTCTGAGGCCAGATTTGAACTCAGGTACTACTGACTCCAGGGCCAGTGTTCTATTCACTGTGCCACCTAAATGCCCCATAAGTGGGAGTTTTTAATTTGTTCTTTCTCTAATTTTTTTAGTTGCATATTTACTTCATTAATTTATTCTTTTTCTAATTTATTCATGTAAGCATTTAAGGATATAATGTATCCCCTGACAGCTGCCTTGTCTGTATCCCACAAGTTTTGGTATGTTGTTTCATTATTGTAATTATCTAGGATGAAATAATAATTTTTTCTAAAATTAGTTGTTTGATCCACTCATTCTTTTAAAATGATGCTATTTAGTTTCAAATTAGTTTTGGGTCTGTATCTCCCTGGCCCAATATTGCATGTGTTTTTCATTGCATTTTCAGCTGAGAAAGATACATTCACTGTTTCTGCCATTTTACAATTGATTTACAGGTATTTATGCCCTCATACATGGTCAATTTTTCTGTCATGTACTGCTGAAAAAAAAGTATATTCCTTTCTATCCCCATTCAATTTCCTCCATAGGTCTAGCATGCCTAGGTGTTCTAACAATCTATTTGTCTCCTTAACTTCCTTATTGTTTATTTTTTTGGTTAGATTTATCTAAATCTGAGAGTGGGCAGTTGAGGTCTCCCACCAGTAGAGTTTTGCTGTTTATGTCTTCCTTAAACTCCTTCAACTTCTCTAAGGATTTGGATGCTATACCATTTGGGGCATACATTTTTAGCATTAAATTACTTTATTGTCTTTGGGATTTTTTTAGGAGGATATAGTTTCCTTCCTTATCTCTTTTAATGATATCTATTTTTGCAAGATGCTTTGCCTGAGATAAGGATTGCTACTCCTGCTTTTTTCAGCTGCAGTAAAATATATTGCTCCAACCTTTTACCTTTACTCCATATAAATCTGCTTCAAATGAGTTCCTTGTAATCAGCATATTGTAGGATTCCGGTTTTTAATCCACTCTGCTATTTGCTCACATTTTAAGGGAGAGTTCATCCCATTCCCAATCAAAGTTATAATTACTAACTCTTCATTGCCCCCATGTTATCTTCCCTCTGTTTTTATTTTCCCCTTTTTTACACTTTTTCCATGTTCCCCAGTATTTTATTTCTGAATACCACTCCCTTCAGTGTGTTTGCCCTCCTATATCCAATCCCCCTCTCTTATTTCTCCTTTCCCTTTACCCTTTCTTCCTTCCCTTCCTTCTATTAGTTCCCCTTCCTCTCCCCCCTCCACTTTTCCTCTTTTAATACTTGAAAAGTAAGATAAGTTTCTTAACTGAGTGCATATATGGTAATTTTAAGCCAGTTCTGATGAGAGTAACATTCAGGCAGTTTTCACCTCCTCCCTTCTTTCCCTCTATTGCAATAGGTCCTTTCTGCATCTTAATGTAATGAGATTTACCCCCATTCAATTACCTCCAATCTCCTGTCTGTTTAATTCTCCCCCTTTTTTTAAGGAGGTATTGTTTTAAAATCATTCTGTCTTAACCACAGAAAAGTCATGAGTACCCATCACTTCTGGCTAAGCATATTCTCTCTGAGAGAGTTACAATTCTACAGTCATTAGAGTCTTTCTCCCAGGTTGGAATGTAGTCAATTTCATCTTATTGGATAGCAGGTTTTTTTCTTAACCCTCTCCACTTTTTTTTTATCTTTTTGTGTGTCTCTTTGTTCTCTGGTTTAATGTCCAAATTTTCCATTAAGCTCTGGTCTTTTCATCAGGAAAAGTTGGAAGTCTCCTATTTCATTAAATGTCCATCTTTTCACCTAGAAGAGAAAACTCAGTTTTGCTGGATAGTGAATCCTTGTCTGCATTCCAAGCTCTCTTGTTTTGGGGAGTATCAAATTCCAGGCTCTTTGATCTCTTAATGCTGATTCATCCAGGTTCTGTGTAATCCTTTTCAGTGGATCTTTTCTGGCTGCTTGAAGGATTTTCCCTTTTATCTGATAGTTCTGGAATTTGACCACAATATTCCTTGGTGTTTTCATTTTGGGATGCCTTTCTGGAGGGTATTGGTGTATTCTTTTCTTTCTTTCTTTCTTTCTTCCTTCCTTCCTTCCTTCCTTCCTTCCTTCCTTCCTTCCTTCCTTCCTATCTTTCTTTCTTTCTTTCTTCCTTTCTTTCTTTCTTTCTTTCTTTCTTTCTTTCTTTCTTTCTTTCTTTCTTTCTTTCTTTCTTTTTTAGAATGATTTTATATATTTTGAGTGCTATATTCTTTCAATAACTATGTTACCCTCTGGTTCCACAATGTGTCACCAATTTTCCATCACTAAACCTTGTAAAATTAGGTCCAGGCTTTTTTTGCTCTTCAATATTTTCAGGAAGCCCAATGATTCTTAGGTTGTCTCTCTTTGTTCCATTCTCGAGGTCAGTGGTCTTGCTGATGAGGTATTTTACATTTTCTTGTATTTTTTGTTTTTTTTTAACAGAGTCTACCACAGTTTTCCACAAATTCCATTCTTTTTTAGAGCAGAATTTTCTTCATTTACCTTTGGCAACTCAGTTTCCAATTGTATTTTTCCAATTGCATTGAATTCTACTTTTTGAACGAGTTTTTCATTTGACCAATTGAAGATTTGATAGAATTATTTTCTCTTTGCATTTGTCCAGTTGTATTTTCCAAGGATTTTTTTTCTTGTTGCAAGTTGTTAATTTTCTCTCCCAAATTTTCCAATTGATTTTTAAACTCCTTCCTAATTTCTTCAAGGAAGTCTTTCTGGGCTGGAAAGCAAATCATATTTTCCTCAGAGGTTCTAGATCTCTATGAGTTAGGGTCTTTATGCTATAGAAATTTTTCTATGAACCCCCCCCCCTTCCGATGGCCTTTCTTCATTATCCTGAGATCTTCTCTTGGGGAATGAGTGGGTTCACAGAAGTTTGGTGCTGAGATCCCTAGATGCTTTACTCACTGAGATTAAATAACTCCAAGTTGGGGTAGGCAGGTAGGGTGTGCTGATTGCCTTCTCTGGAGTGTCTGTGACCTTGATTTGAGGCACTCTACCTTGCCCTTGAGAGGGTGAATGCCACTGCTTTTTTCCTTGAACAATGTAGGCTCTGCCCTGGGGTAAGGTAATTACTCTCCCTATTCACAGCTGAGGGAACTCTGTTGCCCTATCCTGAGTCTGGGGAGGGGGGTGGGTGTGGGTGGTCTGTTACTCTGTTCTGGGAAGATGACTCAGCTGAAATGAAGGTATGGAGCCTGTGGACCTCTAGACCCAAATAGCCCAGCTGATTGATGTCTGCAACTTTCTTCTCTGGAATTCACCTCCAACCCTGCCAGAGTTCCCCAGACTATCAATCCTACAGTCAACACCTTTATACCTCAGTTGGCTCTTGGACCACAGCTAGGCTAGTCCAGCTCTCACCCCTCCTGGCAGGTTCTCTGCTCTCTACTCCTGGCTCACCCATAATCCTCGAATACAAGCCATGATGTTGATGTTCTTTTCCTAGCTTCTTTTTCTGGTCTTTTTCAATGGAATTTCTATTAAGAGGTTTATTTCATCTTATATAAGAGGGAAGATCAGGAGACCTTAGCAGACTGTCTTTTCTCTACCATTTTGGCAGAAAGTCCTTCAATACACATTTATTAATGGTCTAATTTATGCTAGCAGGGCAGCTGGTTGGAACAATGTATGGAGGATTTCTGGCTGGGAACTAGAAAGTTTCAGCTTCCTGAGTTCAAATGCAACCTCAGAAACTTACCAGTTCTGTGACCCTGGGCAATTCACTTTTATCTGTTTGTCTCAGTCTGAAAAATGAGGTGGGGAAGAAAGTGGCAAAGCACTCCAGCATCTTTGCCAAGAAAACTCCAAATAGAATAATGGAGAGTTGGACATGACTAAATAGCAACTTTAAATATACAGTTAATGCATTAAGGGGGAGCACAACCAATTTCTCTACTAATTATCAGGAAATTTCTCTTGACATTTAGGTTTAATTGGCCTCCTTGCACCTTTGAAAGTCGACTCCTAATGCTAAAGAGGACAAGTTCAATCTTTCCACCACATGACAGCCCTTCAAATAACTAAGGACATATTAGATGCCATCCCTTCCACACCGTCTCTTCTCCATTCCAAATATGTTTAGTTTTTTCATTAGATTCTCATGTTACCTGACTCAAAGTTCTTCATTACCTTTGTTGAACCTTTCTGAACATTCCAGCTTACCAGACTTCTTCCTAAACTCTTGTGCCTAGAATAAGCATAATGCTCCTATTGAATTGTGACAATATGTCCCACTCAATCAAACTCAGGATTGTATTAGCTTTAATTTTGGCTTTCCCTGTTAGAAATGTATCAAAATATGTCCTCCAATCTTCAATAATTTATAGAAAACTTTTGAGTGAGAAAATTCATCTATATAATATAAAGATCTTTAGTTTTCAAGTCAGTTAAAAATGGGTTCAAATTCTGGCTTTGTCATTTACTGCTTTACCTTCCAATACTCATTTGACTTCTGGAACACAGCTTGCTCATCTTTAAAATGCACTTGGTCTAGATGACTCCTCGGATCACTTTTAGCTCTGAACTTTATATTGTGACCTGTGAAAGCTATTGTATGTCACATCACAATCAGTTTCATTAACTAGTAGATTTTGATTTTTGTTAAAAGCCCAAAGCATCTATTCCTTGTTTTCTAGGCTCATATCATTATCTCCTTCCCCATATCTATTCAACTCCACTTTTATGTGCTGCCATGCCTCATTTTTCTATAAATTCCTTGGGGAAGAAAGTTTTTTTTTTTAAATTTAAATCCAATTTTTTATTTAAATACAATGTCTGGCAAATAAGCAGTGCTTAACACATGTTTGCTGATGTAAGTGACAGAAATGTTTGGAATTTCTGGGTGCAGACCTTGCTAGATTTGTGATTATGGCCAAATCATTTCAACAGTAAAACAAAAAATAATTCCATCTCAAGGTTATTGTAGGGATTAAATAAGATAAAATTTTAAGAAATGATTTCGAAAACCTTTAAGAAATTTGTGAATACTAATGCTATAATTAAATAGAATATTATATATATGCATATTTGTATATTATATATGTATTGTTTAGGCTAATATATATATATATGCATACATATATATTTGTATACACATACGCATACACAAACACACGATAGTCTCATTTGGATTTTTCTTAGCAAAGATACTGGAATTTTTGGTCACTTCCCTCTTCAGTTCATTTTACAAATGAGGAAATAAAAGCAAACAAAGGCAATGATTTCCTCACATAGTACACAGTATTGGAGGCCAGATTTGACACCAGGCCTGGCATTCTTTCCATTCTATCCAGCTAGATTCTACTCATCTATATATCTATCTTTTGTAGCATCCCCCCAAAACAAAACAAAACATAGTATTTAATGGGCACCCTTGTAATGGTGAGCCTCTCTGAACATTGGTAGGTTTGTTGTTTAACAGTAGTAGCAAAGTCAGTGCTGTGACATTTCTTTCTCTAAAGGACCTGAAAGAGCAGAGCTTTCCAGGATTTGAAGTCATCTTCATGTCATGAGGAGCTATTGGAAGAGTATTTCTGTGAAAGATATATACTGATTATGTAGCAACAGATGAGAAAAAAGGCTAAATAGATATGTGGAAAACCATATAGAGTTGGATATACAAACTAAAATTTGGAGTACAGAGATTTAGTTTTCAATCTTGACAAGTTTTGCTCTGACAGTTTACTTACTGTGAGATAGTAAAGTCACTCCTCCATTCTAAGGCTTTGCTTTCTTATTTGTAAAATGATGACAAAAATAATGCCCTCACAATGTTGTTGCCCAGGTGAAATAGCTTCATAATTCCTAAAATTCTTTAATAATAATTTTTCTTATTATTATTTCATGTTTTCTTGAAAATGCTGAGTTATTTAAATACAAAATCAAATCAGCTAGGGGAATTTAAATTTAAATGAGTGCTATTATGAATCTTATTGTAAATCTGTTTCCCCTAATTTGTTATTTTTAAAAATATAGATTTCTATAGTAAGGTCAATAATGGGACATGTTGCTAAACATTTAACAACTATCTCTCCAAAAATCTAAGGGACATTTAATTTTTAGTCTGAATTAATTATTTTTTATCACTTACATTTAAAACTTCAAGAAAACAATAAGTCAAACTCTGATTTATAATTTCACCAAGTGTAAATGGTTCAATGAAATTTAGTAATTGATTCTTCTAAGATAATCTGAAATATCTGCAGCAAATGCTCAGGATAATGCATAGAATGGAAGTGCTAGAAAAAAAGGCTAATGCATTATAGGAGAGGAACTGCTCAGGGCTCAGGATAGAGATTTCAGGAAATTCAGGACTCAGGAAAAGGATTTACTAATTTAGGTGTTGGGAAGCTGACCGACCAGACAATGAAGCTTGTGTACTGTTTGATCAAAATACCTAGCCATGAGTGAAACTAGCAGAATACTCTAAGGAAACCTTCAAGTTGAATGGTTTTAAGTCAAGGACTGCCCTTATACCATAGCTCAGAACACTTGGGTATTTTGGGCATTGCATGTGAACAATTAAGGTTTGTTTTAGTTTGTTTTCAAGCATCTTCTCCTTAGTTCTGTCTTTCTATTTTTTTCTTGATCCATTCATCTTTAATTGTGTTTGATTTGAGGAAAAACAATATTGAGATTATTCAATTGTTCCTAAGGGACCATAATATTTATTCTCTTTAGGCATAAATACATTGCAGATTTTCATATTTATTAATTTTTGATTGTGAAGACTATTGCATTATGCAGGTTATGTGATGAATACATTTAAATTCATTACTTACACAAATCTCGCCTACCGTTTTAATGCTGATCTGATTATTTCAATTATTATGTCACTAAAGATATTAGCAACTACTAATTTTCTCAGTTTCATGAGCCACAAAGAAGTGGCTTATTAGGAAGTTTTCCCACTTGATGTTAATGGGTCAAGTGAAGAGAAAATGACTTTGAAATTCCTAGAAATTCTAGTCCCTGCATAAGTGATAGAGTGACGGGATTTGCCCATAAGAAAAGAAGAGGAAAGAATACAAATACCAGTAATATTTATTCTCTTTTAGTCATTGACATATGATATTTTAAAGTCATTAGCTATATTTAATGTCACGCCAATTGCATGTTTAGTTCTCCAGGGAAAGCAATGTAGGCACCAAATTCCAAGCTAAAGAAAACCAAGGACCTAGCCCCCCCCCAAGTTAAGCATATTATGTGTTTGCATATAATTTATTACATAATATGTATATACGCATATATATATATGATAGACCTTGCAAACGCAAGGTAAAAACAATAATAAATAACAAAACAGCAAAAATTCACTTAACCCCCCACTAAAAATCCATTTTTCTGTCCTTTTGCATATATCTACAGTTTTAGAAATAGCTATATAGTACAACAGCTAGAGCATAGGACTTAGAGGCAACGATACCTGAATTCAAATTCTGTCTTTGGCACTTACTAATTTGGTGACTTCCAGGCCAGTCATTTAATTTTTCTTGTCCATTCTTTCATTTGCAAAATAAAAATAATAATAGCACCTACCTCAATGTTTAGAACATTAGGTTAAGTAATGGAGAAAATATTTTGCAATCATCAATGAATTATATAAATGCTGGATGCTCTTTTTCCTTTTTGTAATAGAAGCAGAAAGAGTAGCAGCAACAGTAGTGGTAGTAATATAAACTTCTAGATATACATAGATTTGGCCTCACTCCTGCTTATGCCTTAATTAACTCAAACTCAGACATGAATAATAAGATAATCAACTTTTCTAAGAAATACTTGTAATTTTTATGAACAGTTTCTTTGGCTTGGTCTTTATTTCCTTGGCAGCACTCTTGATCTCTGCCCTTAGACTGCATCACCAGAACAGCTGCAAACTCTGCTAATCAGTTCTTCTGATGATTACAGAGAAACCCCAGATAGAGAATGATATCAGACAATAGGAACCTTATAGACTCCCCACTTTCCTCAGACATAATAAGCCTCTCTGCTTACAATTTTCCCTTTTATCTACATGGTGAAAATGTAACTAGGCAAGGACAAGTTAGGTGAGTGAAACATCAAACTATGCAATAGAAGAGAGTAGTCAATTTTTTTTAAGACTCAGTCTTCAGTGATAGAAGAAGAGACAGGTCAATTTTTTTGGTGATTGAATCTTTAGTGATAGGGTTGAAGTCTTTGACAAAGTACTCCCTCTATAACTGGGAGCTACTTGAGAGCAGGTTCTGATTTTTCATTATTACAGTAAAAGAAATATGTTTAAGAATTAATTGTGTCACCTTGGCTTTATGGAAATGGGAAGCATACTGATGGGAGCTCAGAGTTATAGGATCAAATAGTATAAATATATTTGGCCTAAATGAGGAGTTCTCACAATGCCCTGAGAGACAACTTAAATAATAGAACCAAAACATAAAATCCTCTGAATTGCCATAATGAATGCAGGTATAGTGAAAAGGAAGCCCAGAAAGTGAGAGCAGAGATACACAAACAACATGCTCAGGTTACAGAAATATTTCAGCTTTAAACTCTAGATCAAGAAAGAACAATGTGGATGAGAAAGGAAATTCCTCAGGATTAATAATACAGGCAATTAAATGGCATAGTAGACAGAGTGCTAGACTGGGAGTTAGTAAGACTCATCTTCCTGAATTCAAATCTATTCTCAGTTATTTATTATCTATATTACCCTGGGCAAGTGACTTCACCCTGTTTGCCTTAGTTTCCTCATCTTTAAAATGATTTTAAGAAGGAAATGGTAAACCACTTCCATATCTCTGCCAAGAAAACCCCAAGTGGGGTCATGAAGGGTTATATGTCTTATAGACTGTGACTAGAATAGATTTAGAGCTGAAAAGGAAAGTAGAGATTATGTGGTCCAAATCCCTTATTTTATTGATGA
Source organism: Macrotis lagotis (assembly GCF_037893015.1). Classification (NCBI taxonomy): domain Eukaryota; kingdom Metazoa; phylum Chordata; class Mammalia; order Peramelemorphia; family Peramelidae; genus Macrotis; species Macrotis lagotis. The sequence continues at coordinate 145,513,311 of NC_133665.1, forward strand.
GGAAACAAGTCTTGAGAAGTGGAGAGATTTTCCCAAGATCACAAAGTAGTTAATGAAAACAAACAAACAACAAAAAAACCCCAACAGTATTTAAATTCCATTCTTTCTAATTTCAATCCAGTATTCATTGCACTATAATGCTCTTTTCCCATTACTTTCTAAATGCTATGACATCAAAGTTTCTGTTGCCTCTAAACTTTTAATTTTTTCTAATGACCAACATTTGCACATTTTAGGTGCTTAATTATTTTTAATTTTTTATTTTTATTTAAGGCAATGGAGTTAAGTGACTTGCCAAAGGTCACACAGGTAATTATTAAGTGTCTTAGATCACATTTGAATTCAGGTCCTCCTGACTTCAGGACCAGTGTTCTATTCACTGCACCACTTAGCTGCCCCTGTACTTAATAATTTTTGACTGAATTTATTCTCCTGGGGAAAAGGGAGATATAAAACACATTCTCTAGTCACCTAACCAAGTTATTTAAATATTTCAGTGAATCATAGAAATGCATATGAAGAATATATATAGAAGATACATATAGAAGAATGGAAGCCTTACCAGTACATTACTGCTCCATCTCCATCATCCAAATAAAAAAAAAAAATTCATCCACTCTCAGTTGCTACAAAGTAGTAGTGAATTAGTAACCATAATGACCAGTTATGAGATGTTCTATTTATAGGAAACTATTTACTGGAACCTGAGGATTGAATTATCTTAGAGTGAGACTGGTGATTAATGTGCTGCTCCTTACATTGTACCATAATAACTTTTAGGTTTTGTCTACTTGTTAAGTTGCTCATACCTTGAAAGATTACAGTCGAACATTTTTGAAATTCTCTTTGAAGAAGAAAAGCCCAGAGTAGAAGAGTAAATGTGATATGTGAAAAGGACAATCTATCTGAGTTCAGAGAAACTTGAATTCAAAACCTGCTTCTGTTATTTATTACCTAGAATTCAAGGGAAATTTACTTTTCCTCTCTGAAATGATTTCTCCAAATATAAAGTGAGCCAGGTTAATATATATGTTTAATAAGATCTCATACAGCTCTAAATCTGTGAAACACTGGTCCTAGAAGGAATAAGAGTTTTATTCTTACTTTTCTAATAAGGCATATTCACCAAAGATCAGTTTGTCAACCCATTCCATACCAATAATTTTTCCCAAGCTGCCTGCCTAAATTAAAGCTTCCGTTATCCAGTCTAAAGCTCTACTTTAAGAAGGTGAGTTGATAAGTAAGTAAGTAAGACTTTCTTTTCTTTTCAGTAGCATTCCCTGCAGATTTTTAATTTGGAAGAAATTAGAGTGAATGAGCATTCAAAACTCTATAATTCAATTCAATTCACTGCTTACCCATCCTTGGCAATATCATCAATATCAATTAATGCCTAGTTTCCTTCTAGTACCTTGGATAACTAGGGCCTGGTGTTTTTATAGATTTGATTCAGTTGATCAACTGATCCAAATTTTCCAGATAAAAGACCTGGGAATCTGACTTCTAGGAGCGTCATGATGACTTTTAGATAGCTTAGAGAGATACAAAGATAGGCACTCTTTTCTGGTTATTAAGGGGAGTCATTTTTTTTTTTCAATTGGCTGTGTAACCAACATTGAAGCCTTATTTAAAAAGCTGCTTTGGTGATTTCTCCTTGCTTTATTAATTCAAATTTGACTTATGGCATCTCTAGAGAGACTACGCTATAAGGGAAAATATTTAGAGCATTTAGACCACATAGATTCAAGAAATAGACTTTGGGGGCATCTAGGTGGTACAGTGAATAGAGCACCAACCGTGAAGTCAGGTGGACCTGAGTTCACATCCGACCTCAGACACTTAATAATTACCCTAGCTATGTGGCCTTGGGCAAGCCACTTAACTCCATTGCCTTGCAAAAACAATAAAAAAAGAAATAGACTTTGGTTCATGGCCATTGTGTTTTTTTCTCTCCCAGGTGAAAAGAGTGGAATCTCTGACCTTGAGATCTAGTTACAGGAATCCAGGAATAAGGATCTAAAACAGATTTTGGATCCCACCTTGCTCTGATGTCATAAAGATGAAAGAGCAATATTCAGGGTGAAACTTCTGGATTTGGACAGTAGAAACTGAGATAAGGACTCATGAGACAGACACATCATGTGAAATCTAATTTGGCAGACTCACTACTTTTTGGAACCTGAAATAAGTTGAGTCTAAGAGTGAGGCAGTCAATGGCTCCTGATATATTAAGAGAAAATACATGTTTTGTTCTTTCTATATCTGTGAAGTAAATAACATTTTGCGAAGTTTAATGTTAAATAGCTAATTGAAAGTGAGACACTGGTGTAAAAACAACAGTCAAGAAGAGAAGAGAAGCAAGAAACCTTTAAATACCTGAGGGCAACATTTGGTACTCTGAATCCTAAGGGGCAGATATCACTACCCTGGTTACCAAAGAATGAGACAGAAAGTATGTACTATAGGTGAGAGTTCATTCATGATTCCAGAGTGATCCTCCCAAATCTTTGGAAATTCATGAGGTCTTTACTCCCTCAATGGAGAATAGAAAAAAATAAAACTGTCTCTCTCCTTATAGCATGTTTTTTCTTCTTCAGATGAGTAATTGATTTCCTTAACAATGTAAAAGAAAGTGGCCCATGCCAAAGTATTTAACAATTAATTTTTAATTTATAAATTTAATTAACCAATTTAAATAGATTTTTATTTTATTTTATTTTTAATTTATGGAATAAAATATGCATTCCCATAACATAGTACAATAAAATAGATGATTATGCATGAAACTAAATATCTACCATGCACAACTTGCTATTTCTTTCAAATATAAAACAAAATTAATCATGTAAATTTGTTTTTTCTTCCCTTTATACCTCTAGAGATAGCTACCATTAGACACAAAAGGGTATGTGTGTTTATGTAAAAATAATTCTATATACACATTTTTTGGCCTAAGTCAAAGGTGAGAGGTTCTTTCTAAATATTTCTATAGCAAGTCCAAGAGCCTCTACTTCTCTATGTGTTTAGAGAAGGACAGCCAATTACAGAATTTCCAGACATTTCCCAATGCCTTCATAGGAAACTTCTATTATACATCAGCATGCCTCTTCTGGAAACAGATTCCCTAGGTTCACATATAAGGAGAGATGTTATCTGAGATAGTCTTAGAGTATTTCAGACTCCCATTGCATTTTAAGTGGGAGGTGCTTACTAATTGCATTCTCCCCCCATTTAGTTCCAACTGGAAGTATAGATCTTAAGAATTTGAGCCTGATGAGACATGTGACTAGATTGAAAAGGTCACTTTCAGGGGCAAATCTTTTTTTTATTTGTTTAGGGGTAAATGTTTTTGATTCAAAAACTGAAAAACCATCACATAAAGTGACTCCAACTCTATTTTTCTCTGTCTTTTTGTGTCTTTCTCTGTCTGCCCATACACAGAACGTGAATGGATTTGATATGATTGACTTGCATTTAGATAATCATATTTTCTAATTTCCTAAAGACAACTCTTTTTGCTTTACCCACATTGAAGGAAGGGAGTTGGTAAACTCTGAAAAGTTGTTGGTCAAAGTTTAGATGGAGTTTCTTCCTCTCCCTATATAAACATCGGGGGGGGGGGGGGCATGAGTGAGAGATCAGAGTCAGGAGTAGGGACAATTCTTTGCAGGAAGAATTTGTTTCTTTTTTTGTCTTTGTATCTCTCCATGTCTTAGCATAACATCAAAAACATATTCATTATTTAATAAAAGTAGGTTGCTGGTTCATTTCTTTGATTTTAGACTGGGGTTGAAAAGATGCTGACTTTGAAATGATACATAGGTAAATGAATTCTCTGCATTCATTTTGGGAGATTAATCTATAGATCTAAATGCATATCGTGCTCTGAAAATTGTTAAAGCTATTCCTTTCATCTTCTTTCATTTTTTTCCTCTTTCTGATGACAATGAGCTACCAAGAAAAGGGTGGAAGGAGTATTATTGAATCTTATGACTAATTGAGCTTCTAAAGTAACTGTGACATCACCTAAAGTTTTTCCCCATAGAAAGAAGGGTCACATCACAAATTCTGATTATTTGTCACCACAGCTGCCTCATTGATACAGATGTTTCTTTAGATTGGATCATCACAAATTGTGCCAGACACAATCTGTTCATTTGCTACAAAATCCCCATGGTCATAAATCAGCTATTAGACAGGTTTTAGCTTTTCTATCTTCCCCCCAGAAGGCCACAATTTTGGCAATAATAAAACTAAATATCTCATTTAACCTCAAGATATGTATCAAAAGTTTGAGTCTTCAGTGGCCCGTATAAAGTTCATTTCTCTCCCTAGGTTTGCCCTGCCCTCAATTTTTCCTCTCCAAATGAAAGTTCACCAGCTGACCTGAGTTCAAATTCTACTCAAGACTCTTTTAATTGTCTGGTACTGGGCAAGTCACTTAACCATTTAGTCTTCATTTTCTTAACTGTAAAATGGAGTTTATAATAGTATCTTTCTCATAAGGATAAATGAGATAATATTTGTAGAATTCTTCCAAACCTAAAAGCTCTATAAAAATGCTAACTATAGTGACTGTGAAGCTCTCATTGTGAGGCTGACTGTAAAGCTTAGGCTTCTGGGCTATCACCTCTTTCTTTCTTTCTTTCATTAGGTTTTTAGTTTTTGCAAGGCCATGGAGTTAAGTGGCTTGCCCAAGGCCACACAGCTAGGTAATTATTAAGTGTTTGAGGCGGGATTTGAACTCAGGTGCTCCTGACTCCAGGGCTAGTACACTATCCACTGTGTCACTTAGTTGCCCTGCTTTATCACTTCTCATCTGTCCCTTACATAGCTCTAGAAATCATGTTAATTTAAGGGAGGATAAGAGAGTCACTTTTCTTTTTCTTTTTCTTCCTTTTGGCCTGTATTCTCCTACACTATATATTCTGATTAGGTACAGAGTATGCAAAATGGACAGAAGATGACTCTGTCAGAATACAAGTGAGAAATACATTTTTTGAAAACCCCACTTCAGTAAGAGATCTGCAGAATCTGAGCCTGATGCTCAATGAGCCTTTCTCACAAATGTTTTACTAATATCAAATCAAAATTGGAATTAAAAAGATGCCAGTAGCATAAATTTATAGAGTAGTGCAGTCAGTCTTAGTTCCCATTTCTGGGATACTACAAGTTACATAAGATTTCCATGAGATGATTATTTGTATCCAGGATTCCAACCAGGTCTGAGTGGCCTATGAACCGCAGGGTTTACATCATTTTGCTCTCAGTAAAGCACAAGCTATTTAGTTTCTACTTACAAAGACACTAGTCTACAGCAATGTAATTTGACAAGTATCAGAAAACAAAAGCAAACCAAAAACAAAGGTGTGATGACTGTAGTTTATAATGATCAGAAAAGGAGAAAAGGTAAGAAAATAGACTCCTTTCTCTCTTGTAAGGACCATGAATATGAAAATATACACACATATACACACATGCATTTATATGTGTGTATGTGTGTATTTCTATATGTATATTCAGATATATGTAGAATATATAAATATATAGAGAAGGAGGGAGCATATATGTGTATGTATGTGTGTGTCTCAGTTTATAAACATACATACATGTATATGTATTGTTAGTCTTGGTTGATGTTATTTTGGTGAAATGCTTTTTCTTTCTCTTTTATTTTTATTATTTACTTTAAGCAATGACTTTACAGATAACAAGAGATCAGAAAAAGGTTAATATTTTAAACCCATGTGTATGGTAGTCTAAGCCAAAAAAATTCAATCAATAAAATACAAATAAACTAGAAAAACTAGATTGATTTGATGCCTGGTGGATGCACTTTATGAATCTGTTAATTATTTCAGTTTCTTCTGAACTCTGGAAGGGGAAAAGAGGAAGGTTTCTAACCTGTATCATCTTTTCCTTATTTGCCCAGACATCTTGGCTTTGAACTTCTATGGCAATTTCCTCTTAAGGGAGGCTGTAGTTTTAGTATCTATGTATGGAAATGATCATTGTAAGATTACATCCGATGGTTTTTGAGGCATTCGTGACATTTTCTTCTTCAGAGAAGTTGTATGCTTAAAGATTATACTCATGGAAAATATTGATAATAACATTTTTGAAGATTAGTACTATTAGTACTAACCCCTTATAATTTTGGCCAATTCCAGGGAGATTATCCAAAGAAGAACACTTTGGAGCATGCCTTCCCATCCAACAAGAGTACAACTCCCTCTTAAAGCATACTCTTTCTGCTGAATGGACTTGTTTGTCTGTCCTTCCCAATGCAGTGTTGCCCTTGCATGAGTTATGGGGTATTTTAGTGTATATTCCTGAGTTAAATTTTGGACCCCTTCTCTCTCTCTCTCTCTCTCTCTCTCTCTCTCTCTCTCTCTCTCTCTCTCTCTCTCTCTCTGTTCTCTTCTTCCCTACTACTTAAAATAAAGCTAAAGCTTTGCATTGAACTGATTTCTATTATTTTATGTTATTCTCAGTATTAAGAATTGTTTCTCCTGATGTCTCTGACTAGCCCAAGGTCTTTTCCCTAGACATAAACTGGGTTCCAGCGAAGAATTAAACTTTTTGACAACCATACCTACTTTGGAAGGATAGAGCCCTGGAAGTTCAGTTGTAGAAACCAAAAGACTTAGTTTAGACATGGAGACCTGAGATTGAATCTTGGCTCACAGCAATAGGAAGTAGGTCAATTTGGCTTAACCTACAAGTGAATGAAGGGTATCAATGTCTAACAATTCTGACAAGGTAACTATCACTAAATTGTGAAGAACTAATAGCTAATACACAATAACATTGCCTTGTATTTACATTTTCTTGTTTACAAAACACTTTCCAAAAAGTCCTCTGATGTAGATAAACTAAAAATGATTGCTTAGATTGTATAGATGCGGAAACAGCATCAGAAATTTGGAGTCAGACTACGGGTCTAAACTTGTTGTATTTATCTTTAAAGAATTCCTCTCTAGACCTCAGGTTTTTGATTTGTAAAATGGGGAAGGGCATGAAACTGGATGATCTATATAATATTCTTAGGTTTAAGTTATTTGACCCAGCTCACATAAGTAGCAAATGATAAACCTGGGACTCTTCCCAGGTTGTTTGATGTCAAGATCACAGTTAATTCCATGCTTTCATGCTACTTCTCCATGGAATCCATCAAAAAAGAGAAATCATCTCTGGTTTTACACAACAGTGATTACCTGAATTAGTACAGAGAATGGAAAATTTAATATGTCTCTTGGCAAAATGCTAAAAAAGAAGAATTTTGTTTTCCTATTTGGGAGTTTGGCAAGCTTTTTCTTATCAAATTCCTTTGTTTTTCTGCATGATTTGCTCTTATCTCTTTAGTTTCTGATGAAAAAAATATGAAAGCAGATTTTGCAGTTTGGTTGCTATGCTCCAATCTCAAATTCAAGTCTCTTTCCCTGTACATTGGTGGATATGGCTGATTAGGACAGTTTTTACCAAGGAGGAGTGGTGGAGGTGGTCAGTGATCCATAGAGGAATATCAATTAATCATAAACCTTTTTTAAGCATCTACTACCTTAAGCAGAAGATTTACAAAAAAGATGCAAAAGACAGCCCCTGCCCTTGAGAAGCTCAAAATTTCATAAGGGAGACAACATGCAAGCAAACATAGATAGATAGATATATAGATAGATAGGTAGATAGATAGACAGACAGACAGACAGATAGATAGATAGATAGATAGATAGATAGATAGATAGCTAGATAGACAGATAGATAGATAGATAGATAGATAGATAGAGATGGATATATGATAACTAGCTAGATATATAACCATCTATCTATGTATCTATATCAAGTTACATAAAAAAATAAGATAATTAACAGAGGAAACATAATAGAAATATGTGCTTTCTGTAGAAGATGGGATTTTTATTGTTACTTAAAGGAAGCCAGAGATGTAAGTAGTCAAAGTAGCAGAGAAAGTGTTTCAAGCAAAGGGGGCAGCCTGAGAGAATGTTGAGAGCAAAGAAAAAAATTCTCTTGGAATAATCAAGAGTTCAATGTCACTGGATCAAAGAATAGTCAGGGAGTAAGATTCAAGAAGACTGAAGAAGTAGGAGGGGATTAGATTGTGATGCACTTGAATATCAAAAAAGGAATTTTTTATTCACTCATGGAAACAAGAGGAAGACAATGGGATTTATTGAGTATGTGTGTATGGGGAGTGGGTGACATGATCATTTATTGTTCAATGAAAATCACTTTAGGGACTGAAAGGAGAATGATTGAGTTAGAAAGGATCTTAGACATCATCAAACCATCTCATTTTACAGATGAGGAAAATAGGACCCAGAGAAGTGAACTCACCTACCATCACACAGTCAGTACACATCTGAGCTAAACACTACAATCCAGGACTCCCCTATTTTTCCCCACAAGATCATGATGAATTAATAAATTCAATAGTTGCATACAAATAACTTTGTTGGTTTAATTATGACCTTGCTTTTTCAAATTATGGGCCATTTTTATTTCATCCTTTTTGACAATATTGAGGATATTGGTGCATGTTGTATCTTATCCAAGTGCTTCCATTCATGCAGCTGCCATTGATGAATTCCTTTAAATTCTCCAAAAAAGGATTTGCCCAGGGGTAGGGTGATTTCCTATCTATTTGTTTTAGTTTTCCTTCACTCTTATTATATAACTGGCTCAATGCTCTTCTCTTCAGATAGCTCCATGATCATATACTTCTAATCATTTTTCTTGTACAATTCTTAATTATGATTATCAGTCTGCTCTCCTGCCATGTACTTTTCCATTATCCTTTGGGTGACCAACAATTTTATTTATTTGGAAGTTATGGCTTTCTATGATTTGTCATATAGTATCCCTAGAAGAATATATATATATATATATATATATATATATATGTATCTATGTGTTTGCATTTACATATGTATATTATATGTACATATATAATATACATTTATGTGTGTGTTTGTATGTGTGTGTTTACATATAGATCTTCCTCTTTAGGGACACGAGTTTATTAAAAGTATTACACAATTTTCTGTTTGTACTCCATTCTGCTCTCTTCTTCTTTTTTAACACTGAGTTCAACAAATTTTGCATTTTCTGTCAGAGATGTTCAGTACTGATAGATTAACTTTATTAGATTGTTCATCCAAATACATATCAACATCTGGAGAATAAGCGTTCTTCATATATTTACTTTTCACTATATGAATAGTTAGAGACTATTCTATAGAGTAATTATGCATCTAATTTAATAAAAATCTGCAGTGTCTTTTGGCATGGTATCATTAGAACAATAAAATCTGTGAAGAAGAACATCACTTATAGGGACAGGAAATTGACAATATTCTTATTGGCATAGAAAATTCATAGTTGAGGAAACTCCCTCTGCCAATTTTCTCTTCTCTACAATTTAAACAATTAGGTCCCAATTATCCTATGAAGTAGATGAAATTTTCAAATTTGCACACTATTTGAAGTTATATATAAAATGTGATAATTGGTACCAGTCCAGGGAAAATATGCAAAGTAGAGTCAAATAATGCAACTGCTGAGATTCATTAGTTGTACTAATTGAGGACTTAGCTGTATTTAAAACACTGAGAAAGGTTGTGATTTGTCAAAGTCTTTAATTTTTTGCTTATTTATTTGTTGCTTTCGGTTAGTGGTTAAAGGGCACAGTGGATAGAGAGACAGGACTGAGGTCAGAAAAACTTGAGTTCAAATGTGACCTAAGGCATTTACTAACTGCATGAATCTACACAAATGACACTGCAGTTTGCTTCAGTTCCTCATCTGTGAAATGAGCTGAAGGAGGAAATAGCAAACTACTTCTCTAGCTTTGCAAAGAAAAAGAGTCAGACATAAAGTGTCAGACATGAATGAAAACAGCTAAACAACAAAATGTGTGTGTGTGTGTGTGTGTGTGTGTGTGTGTTTGTGCTGTATTACAGTTACCACAAACTTTCCTTTAGGAGATAACTAGCTGCCCCATGGAGGAATGTCTATTGTTGCCTCTGGATACACATTAAAGCCAAATTCACCAACTCTTTTACATGATCCTTTAAGACCCAAGAAGCTATCCTTCTATTTGACTACTATTTTTCTTTTATCTCCTGGCTTCATTTATAGAAAAAATTATGATGACTATGTTTAATTCCTCTCATAATATGATTACCTATTACACTGCACAGTGAGGCCACATTTTGAGAATAAATACCTGAGCTAATGATTATAGTCAGTCTAAAGAACAGTTGTTGTCACACTAAAAATCATTGGAAAATTATATCAGAAGAGTTAAAGACACAACTTGGGAAACTGAAGTATTTTTATTTATTAAGAGCATGCTATCAAGTCAGAATCCTTCACCTGAATAAATGAGCATTTATTTTGCAATTGGTGATAGAAACAGTTGCATAAACAGGTTTTTGACCAACTATTTTTGCTTATCCTGTATATAAGCCAGCATTTGTTTGTTGTCTATAACATGTAGTAAATGCTGTTAAGACGTTGTCATTTCTACAACTATTCAGCAATTATTATTGAACTAGGAAGGATCTTAGAAATCATTTTATCTAAATTCTTTTAGAGACAAGAAAGGAAGTTACAAAGAGGGAAAGTGACTTGTCCAAGAATCACACAGCTAGTCAATGGCAAAATGTGCTTCTCACAGAAAAACACAAAATTCCAAATGTGGAGCTGGGAGGGACGCCCAGAGTTATTTAGTCAAACCCATTTATTAGGAATAGAAGGAAATTGCATCCTATGGAGAAAATTTGATTTGTCCAAGCAATTAATAAATGACAAAATGGAATGTCTGGGTTCTTCACACAGAATCTTAAGTATACAAATCCAAAGTTGTGTTACTTAGAGTAACTCAGAGGGTATTTCATTTATCCATGTTCATATTAGATAAAGAAACTGAGTCCTAATGGTAGATTACAGTGTCCTGACAACTAGTACAATATTGTTTTGACTATCTGCTATTTTTCAATATGATGCACTAACATTTTAAGGCTCTCTTTGTTTCATTCTGTTGCTGTTATTGAGCCATTCAATTGTATAGGACTCATGACCTAGTATGAGTTTTCTAGGCAAAGATGCTAGTGTGGTTTGCCTTTTTTTTTTCTCCAGTGGATTACAGCAAACTTATGTGTTATATGACTTGCCCAGGTCACTTAGGAAGTGAATATCTGAGATTGGATTTGAACTTAGGTCTTTCTGATTCCAGGTCCAGTGTTTTACTCACTGAGCTAACTTGTTTCTTCTATTTTACTCTATAATAGTTATAATAAAAAAATAATAAAGACAATCACATTTATTGAGGCTTCTTTTTCTTTTGGAAAAACAGTATATCTCTCTTGGAAATGGAAACCAATTTGGGCACAGCTGATGATTCCTATGTAGTATATAGATTTTGGACCTCAGTTCTGAAAGGAAATCATATTATATGAGAAAGTTGCTATTTTGGGGCAGCTAGGTGTCGTAGTGGATAAAGCACTGGCCTTGGAGTCAGGAGTACCTGGGTTCAAATCCGGTCTCGGGGACTTAATAATTACCTAGCTGTGTGGCCTTCGGCAAGCCACTTAACCCCATTTGCCGTGCAAAAAAACTAAAAAAGAAAAAAACACAAAACAACCCCGAAAGTTGCTATTTTTATACTGCTAAGGAAAAAAGGATTTCAGAACCTTAAAAATACTTAATCATTTTGTTGAATATTATTGTGCTGAACTGAATTTTATTTGGAGTAATCATCCAAATTTTCTTTAATTTCCAGTGACAAATTCTGAGAAATTTCCTTCTCTCCCCCCATTCTTGGTTACATGCTCACTAAAGGAAGTATCATTAGGGATGTGTTCTGAAACACTCAAGGATATATGAGTTTGTTATGGGTGTTTTTGTGCCATGTCCCATCAAAATAACATGCCAGATTTTGATGAACAGGCCTGACTGGGGTGAGCACAGCTTAAATGTTTGTGTTGACTGAAATGGCAAACAATCTGATCTGATTAGTGCTCTGATATGTGACAGAGGATCTTCTATGTCATTTGAAGCAAGCAATGTACCATTCTCATCCAACCAAAGAATCATGACCTACTGGCATATGCCATGGGGTCAGACTGAACTTTTGGCTCTGACTTTACCACAAAAATGCCATGTGACATTACAAAGGTTTCTTAGTTCTCTGGTTCTTGGTTTCCTTAGTCATAACATGAGAATGGTTTCCTAAAGTTCTTCAAACTCTATAATGCTTTGACACTCAATCTGCCTTGGGAAAGATTCCATTGTCAGTGCTTTTTATTGCACAAGTGTGCTGCAAACAAAGTGAAGGGGGCCATTTCCATTATGCTACTTGAGAAGGGTTAGTCGCAGGTCTATGAAAAATGTTAGCAAATATGCTATGTATTCCTTTTTTAATAAATTTATTTATTTTTATCTATAATGTATTCATTAAAGAATGAATTTTAAAAAAAATATCCTAATGGGTAAGCTTGGTGCAGGAAGAATATAGTCCTTTATTCCTCTCTTGGCAGCATATTTCTCTCAGGCTCTTGCTACTGGGGAGAGAGCCTGCCATAAAACACCATCAATATATTCCTCCCCAGTTTGTCCATATAGAAAGGGAATCATCTCCCATGGTTTTACACAAGGGAAGTGCAGTTGTAACTGTCACATTTGTCTAACATCATCTCTCCCTTTTCTCCTCTCTCTGGGTTGCTAAGGGTGAATATCTCCAAAAGTTGATCACATCTAAGTTACTTGTCTTTCCAAATTGGGATAAATCAAAAATCTCAAGGCATAGTGTGGCCTTCCAGGGGGCTTTTATATGCTAAGGTTAAAACCAAATACAGAATGGTGTCTTTGACCCGAGGAGAGGCAGAGTCAAATAAGCAAGTACTATCACTGGGAAGGATCTGGGATAAACCATAAATAGAACCTTAGATTCAGAGAGATAAGAAAACTCAGAAGTCTTTTAGTTCAAATCACCCATATTGCAATGTAGGAAACACATTGGGAACTTTGTGAGGAACCTGGAGAACTGAATTCCAGGGCCTTTAAATAACGCACCTAAAGACACACAGCTGGCAAACATCACAGGTGGAATTTAAACTCACGTTTTTTTAATTCAGCATTGCTAACCTTTCCATTGTAACACTGCCATAGTTCTATCAATGTAATTATAATTATAATGCTGTGGGCAGTGAAACTCCTTAGAATGGAAAGTAGACTCACAATATATTAAGTCAGACCATCTGGATTCTAATTTCATCTCTGCTATATCATAAACTCTGTGACCTGGAGTAAAGCATGTCAGCTCTCTGAGTTACTGTTTCTTAATTTGTAAAAGAATGTGTTTAGATGGTTAATATCTGAAGTACCTTTTTGTTCATATATTACTATCTCATCAGAGTTGTTATTGGTTTGAGAGGATGGGGTCTATCCTCAGTACACAAACATTGAGGAGGTGAGGGTGATATTTCCTTCCTATTATATCCCCACACTTTTTCTATTAATTATTTGATGGCATGAACCAGAATTTCCTCTGAACACTATTCCCAGGTCCTCTTGTTATGGCACCATTTCCTGATCTGACTTCTTCAGTAAGGTCCAGAGTATTGAATGTTGGGACTCTATTTGATATGGGTTGCATAACCACAGCACAATCCTAAAGAAACTGCCTTCGGCACTCCTTTGTCTTCTTAAAGCCTACATCTTTGTCCCGCAGTCATTTTTGTCTCCCAGTGACTTTGGATCTTCTTCTTTCTCTTGAATTTTCTAATTATAACCCTGCCTAGAAAAAAATTGGAAAACAATACCTAAAAGTTGGGCTGCAATTTCCCTACCCCAGGTCCAGGTTAGGCCACAATCAAGAGACCATATGTCTTTCTATGTTTTGTGTTCAACAGCTAATAGTATTGACTTCACATTTATCTGGCAGAAAGCAAACTATTACTGATCTGATACATCTGTTAGCCAAAAAGCTATAGATTCACACTTCCCCATGTCCTATACTTATTCCCTGCAGGACCCATTATCTCTGTTCCTTGAGAATCTGGAGAGTGTCCACAGATAGGGACAGAACACATGCTATAGAAGCTTGTCACTGAGTCCTAATACAGCCATCAACTCCAGTCACCACTTCTTGATGTATGTTCAAGGGGAGCCATGCAGCTCATAACCTGAGCTCTTGAGCCGAGACTGACATAATTCCAATTAACATTTTATCAGCCCCACTTTTCAGCTAAAGGTTTGGCACTTTTCCTTGAAGAGAAAGGAAGGTCTCTAATGGCTGAACAGATGTACTAACCAGCTGCTTGCTCAATGTGAATGTCAGCACCTTAGAGCCTTGGGGAGAGGTCAGATGGTTGCTGGGGTGTCACCCTACTCAGCTTGGATATTATAATTTAGGGACTGGGCATGCCACAAAAGCTGTGAGGATGGTGTGTGTTCTCCAAGTGAGCTTTTTTGTTCATTGGGAAGACATAGTACATGACCTGTTTACCTTTTCACTGTCACCTTTCACTTAGGTGAAGGAACATCCTTATTAGAAAAGTTAGAAGTTAAGAGGCAAATGGTACCTACATGAGATTTTATCAAGAAAGAACTGACAGGGGCAACTAGGTGATACAGTGGATAGAGCAATGGCCCTGGAGTCAGGAGGACCGAGTTGAAATCCAGCCTCATACACTTAATTAATTACCTGTGTGACCTTGGGCAAGTCACTTAACCCCACTGCCTAGCCAAAAAAAAAAAAGAATTGACATGAAGGTGATGACGACATGGCAAAGAGTGAAATTTTGGAGTGAATTGCAGGGTATGACAAGATGGAAGAGAAAGGTTAATGATCAGAAAGAGGAAAATATTTCCTTACTGAGAACTCAAAAGTTATAATCACTGGCTTCTATTCTCTACTCAGGATAGAGCTTATATGATCTGTTGGAGATTCCTTTGGGCCTTTGCTTTGGTCAGGAATTAGTATGACAATTTGGAAGAATTTATTGAGAACCCACTATGTACACAGTTCACAATGGCCTCTATGGGGAAAAGATTGTTGCAAGTCAATATTCGATAAATCATTTCATATTCATTGGTTTCAAATCCCTAACCAGATTAGAGACTCCCTAAACATACACCAAGAAGGAAAAGATTCCAGCAACTGAGAGATAATATTATCTAATATAATCCAAAGTATCTCTTCTTCTTGACTTTATCATTTTCCCATCAGACGTTAGAGCCTAGACACAGTGATCTCTTGAGGTATTTTCTATTGTCATCATTTTTCAGGAGATATTGAATAGATACTGTGTAAAAAAAGTGACCAGAGTGAAATTTGATTTAGTCAGGTAGAGTTCCTCAGAGGAAGGAAAGATTGTGGTGAATTTAAAAGAAAATATAGCTTTTGATTTTCGTTCATAGTAATTTTACTGATACTTCTCTCTTGTCCTTTCCCCATCTCCCTCCTAACCCCTCACCCCATTTCAGTAAGCCTTCTCTTGTAATAAAGAAACAAATGTTAAGCAAAACAGCTGCCACGGTAGCTGTATTTGTTCTATTTCACATCTACAACCTTAGTTCTCTTAAATGAAAGAAGCACGGTTTCTGGTCTTTTCCAGAGTAGAGATATATCAGTATAATTGTAGTAATTTCTGAAAGATGAGAGATCGCTCTAGGGCACTGATCAGACAGAGCTTTGACTTCTTGAAATCATGGGAAACTCTGCCCTAATTTCCCCAATTATTATTGTCCTACCTTCCTACTCACCTTGTTTAGTCTGTGTATATTTAACCATATAAACACACATGTATAAATTATCTCTCCTAACAGAATGTAAGCATCTTGAGAGGAGAAACATTTTTCATTGCTAATATTTGTGACCTTTTACATAATTAATATTTAGCGTTGTCTAAGGTACAGTTAACTTAAGTGAATTATCAAGTCACACAGTGAGTGGCAAAGACATGGTTTAAATCCAGCTCTTCCTGACTCCAAGTCTATACTTCATTCACAAAGCCTCTAATTCATAATTGTTGATTTCAATGATACCCCCCAAAGTATCAAACTAACTTCTTTATCTAGGCACCCCAATCCATAGATTTGCCTGTATGATTGGGTATAAGGTATTGGTAGGTGAGATGTGACCTTGCAATAGGGTGACCTACCTCACCCTAATGAATTCTTAATTATATTACCTTTATGCAGCCAATAGCAATGAGTGATCCAAATTCCAAGATGTCAGAAGTTATAATTCTTATCTATCCTTGACATTGAGGTCATCTGCATCTCCCTTTTTTTCCTGATAGTTTGACTGTTTTCACTTTCTTAGTGTTTAACAATTCCTTCAGGTTTCATAATTACACGCTTTATCTTACTGTAAGAAGATATATGAATGACAATTATAATGACTATTTTGTGTTTTTTTCTATCCATTACTTCCTTTTCACAGGGTCCTCATGTTTTACCTCTTGATATTGTGGAGGTGACCCTTGACTCCTAAAAGCTATGTCAGGGATGAGCAAGATTTCTACTAAAAAACAATCTGTGTATTATCTAATGAAAGAAATTTAGCATCTGCAATCTGGGGGCAAACCTAGCTAATATTAGTGGGTATGTAGGTGGAACACACTGTGATGTATTGGTTGGTAATGGCAACATTTGATGTAAAAAACAGCACAAAGTCTTCCTTAGCTCAATGAGATCCTACACCTATTTCTTTAGAGGTAGAGACAGAATAACACAAAGGGAGCAAAGGGATCTAAATAAGCATTCCACAGTGTTCAGACTGTGTATAAGCATCGGTTTCCTTGTTGGTACTCTAAATGTTCTCGTTCTGTCTATTGACCAAAGAATGAATGCTCTACTGGGGTCTAGAAAGGACTCAAATCACATTAATCTTGATATTCTTTGAATCACATTAGACTTGACATTCTCACCATAAATAAAGGTAGAAGAGAGTTGTGACCATATAAAAGGTATTTTACAGTATGTATTTGAAGAGACAGATAAAGGAGAAGGAGAACTTGGCTTTACCTCATTTCTAAAGCAACACAAAACATCATTTTGTGTAACATTTGGGTACTTGCAATGGTAACACGAAGTACTTTATAAAAAGAAAACTTTGAAAATAATTTCAACTCATGCACCAAATCTGTTAAAAAGATGAAGGGTAGAGAAATTGCAAGAATAATTCAATGTTATGCTCATAATCTTTGTTCATAACATATTCAGTGTTATGCTACATGTATTTTGGTACATTTGCATCTACCTTACACCATTGTTCCCTTTAAATCCTTTAATGAAGATCCTTTGGAGGAAAATCTGGTAGCAGTAGCCATGGTAATTCCAACTCCAATAGCATATATAAAAGTTGCTGAATTTAAACACTCATAATTGAATGTTGGAATCAAGATGGGCTACTGTGAGGTGAGCCACTCTCTGTCTCAGCCCGTTTCTTCGTTTTCCCTCAAAGTTCTTAGCTGAGTGTTCCACTGGGCTCTAAGCATTTACTTTGAAAAACATTGACTGTTCAAAGCAGGTTCAATTTACTTGGTTACCCCAGCTAGAAATAATAGAATAGGACACCCTGGTTCTAATTTCATGAAGAATTTTTTAGGTTTTTTTGCAAGGCAGTGGGGTTAAGTGACTTGCCCAAGGCCACACAGCTAGATAATTATTAAGTATCTGAGGCTGGATTTGAACTCAGATACTCCTGACTCCAGGGAAGGTACTCTATCCACTG
Source organism: Macrotis lagotis (assembly GCF_037893015.1). Taxonomy (NCBI): domain Eukaryota; kingdom Metazoa; phylum Chordata; class Mammalia; order Peramelemorphia; family Peramelidae; genus Macrotis; species Macrotis lagotis. The sequence continues at coordinate 145,531,075 of NC_133665.1, forward strand.
TACCATCTAGCCACCCCTATTTTTTTTAGGTTTTTGCAAGGCAAATGGGGTTAAGTGGCTTGCCCAAGGCCACACAGCTAGGTCATTATTAAGTGTCTGAGACCGGATTTGAGCCCAGGTACTCCTGACTCCAAGGCCAGTGCTTTATCTACTATGTCACCTAGCTGCCCCTAGACACCCCTATTTTCATGAAGATTAAATGAGCTCATGTGTAAAGTGCTTTGAAAACTTTTTTGTACTACATAAATATGCTATTGTGATAATAAATTATGTGCATTATAATATACAAATCAAATTTGAGAAACTATAAGGATAAAACAAAATCTATAATTAAAACTACATATTTAATTCTTATAATGGCACAAATCCTTTTTCCACTCATAAATACAGGTTTCTGTAATCTTAATAGTATTTTATTCAATTACATGTAGAGATAGTTTTAACACTCATTTTTGTAAAATTTTCTCCTTCCCTCCCTCAGGAAAGCAAGCAAGCTGATATAGGTTATGTATTCACAATCACGTTAAACTTATTTCTTTATTAGTCCATTGTTAAGGAAGAATCAGAGTAAAAAGGACAAACCACAAGGAAAAAATAGGAAAAAGTAAAAATTGTATGCTTTGTTCTTCATTCACACTCCATAGTTCTTTCTCTGAATGTGGATGATATTTTCCATAATAAGACTCAGAATTGTCTTTGATCACTAAATAGCTGAGAAGAGCTAAGTACCATTACACAATGTTTCTGTTATGATGTTCAATGTTCTGGTGCTGCTTACTTAACTCAGCAGTATTTTTTTTCTGAAATTAGCCTGGTCATTGTTTCTTCTTAACAAAAGCAATCCATCACATTCGTATACCACAGTTTGTTGAACCATTTCTCCGAGTTGACAGGAATTCCCTCGATTTCAATTGCTTTGTCATCACAAAAAGAGCTATACATTTTGTCCTTTCCCCCTTGTTATGATCTCTGAGTTACAGACCTAATAGTGGTATTGCTGGATATGCAGAGCTTTAAAGCCTTTTGGGAAAAGTTCTAAATTTCTCTCCAGAATGGTTGAATAGTTCACAATTTCACCAACAATGTATTCATGTCTGTTTCCCCACATCCCAACCAACATTTACCATTTCCCTTTTCTGTCATATTTGGTAAACTGATCAATGTGAGGTGGTGCCTCAGAACTTGTTTTAGGTTACATTTTTCTAATAGTGACTTAGAACATTTTTTTCATGTGACTATAGGTAGTTTTAATTTCATCATCTGAAAACTGCTCACGATTTATCAATTCAGGAAATATAGTTTAGTCATTAATATGATATTTTGGTAAAACAATTCAATTGAAAATATTTAGTTCTAGAAAAAATTATCACATAACTATTTGAAAGTTTGGCTATGTCAACTTAATCTGATACACTCATATGCTCATACACATAGATACATACATTCAAATGGAAAACAGTGTATGGTTTAACATTCCTAACTCCCACAAATTTTTGAAGTTAATTTTGTTGAGAAAAAGTTTTCCAAATTTCTATGAAAAAGAGAAATGGTGAAACTAAACAGTCATGAGAATTCATTGTATATCTAGTAAATTGGAAAATATGACAAAACAAGGAAGTAGTCAATGTTGAAAGGATTATATAAAGATAATCACACTCTTGAAAGTGTTGGTGAAAGTGCTATGAATGGAATCAATCATTCTGGAAAGTAATATAGAATTAAGAAGATACAGGGATAAAAATATTCACAGCCTTTGATCTAGAGATGTTGCTACTTGCCCATACTCAAAGATCCATTGAGCAAAAAGCAAAACCTCATACACACCAAAGAGTTAATGTTGGCAAGTATTAAGGTCAAAGAACTGGAAAAAACAAATGTCCATTAATTGAGGATTAGCTATGATGTATGAATGCAATGGCAAATTACTGAAGAGTAAGAAATGAAAAATGGGATGAATGTAGAAAAATATGGGAAAACATATTTGAAATGGTGCAATGAAAAGGTAGTGAAGCCAAGAAAGAAGTTTCCCCAAAGAGTAATGATGTAGGTGGAAAGAACAACACCACCAACAATTGAAGTAGAATGTTGCAAAATTAGAAAGTACAAACATAGCCTAAAAAAACAGATATGAAAAATATTTCCTCTTGTTACTTTGTTGGAGTGGGAATTTATAGATGCAGAACATTATCTATAATGTCACTTTTTTGATTTACAAATGAAATCTTATATTTTCCCCCTTCATAGTTTCCTTTTAGTTTTTAATGATTTTTTTTTATTACAGTTTGCTAGAATGGTGGGGTGGGAAGAATATAACAGAAAAAATAAATCATGTAAAAATAAAATTCTAACAAGATGTTTAAAATAAAAAATAAAATTATCTGGTAAATTTTCATCTTCCCTGATTCTAAATAATTGTTCTTGTCAAGTAATCAAAAATCAAAAAGACATTTATTGAGCAGTAACTATGTGTCAGTGACTGTGCTAAATACATGGCATATAAAGAGAGACATAGAGTCTCTGCGTTCATGTCTCCATTTCATGCCTTATGAAGGGTGGGAGGTGTGGAATAACTAAGTATATATATATATATATATATATATATATATATATATATATATGTATGTATTTTATAGTTGATAGAAACAGGAAATGTTATTTAGAATCATAGGAGGGGCTTTTTTCTGTCTATGTATACATGGATTAACAATATCTTCAATCCTGGTTTCTTTTCAATAATCTTTTTTAAGTCACTCAAGCATTCATTAAGTTAGTTTAGTAAAATCTTATAATCTTATAAAATAATATATAATATTATAATTTTATAATATAGAAATCCATCTGACCATATACATTTCTGAACTGCAAAGCATGTGCTAAAATTTCATGTTTGCCTGAAAGAATCACTGGCAATCATTCTACACTGTGGAACTCCCACTCTTCCTTCAGTGTATCTTACATAGACTACATGACATGGGCCACTGTTCATGGAGTCCAAGTAAAGGGACGTGTACCAACCCATATATTAAATGTTAGAAAAGATTATTTTCCTATATTTTTAGCTAAAAAGAAATAGTCATATTTTTTTCTTCTAAATCCATTTGAGCATCTAATTATTTCCCTGATATTTTGGAAAACCCCTGTATTAAAAAAGTATCTTTTGTTCTGCATTTATGTAACTTTTTTTCCCCTTAACCAATTTTCCCTTGGTGTTTCATGTTAAACTTCAATTTAGGTTGAAACATTTCTAGTGAAAACCTAATTAAATGAACATGAAGGGGAGTTATCAGATAAATAAAGGGAACTCAACCTTGTGCCAATATAAAACCCAAGTAATACAGCTGTATCTTTCATTTTCCCAACAAGCTACCAAATCTCCAAGCCAGGTTATCTCACTTTCTCATCTTTCGATTGAGGATACCATTGCTAACGTTTTTCAATTTTTAATTTTTGCAATTGCAAATACCAAGATTGGTCGGGGCCAAGATGGCAGAGAGAAGACAGGCACAGTTCTAAAGTCTCCTGATCTCTTCCCCATCTATCACATGAAACAAACCTCTTAAAAGAAATCCAAACCAGGAAACCCAGAAAGAAAAGCCAGGAGAGGAAAATCTACCTCAGGATTTGTCTCCCGAAGCAGCCTTGGCTGAGTCCTGGCAGGTGAGTCTGAGCTCCCACAGAAGATCAGCCAGACCAACAGCTGAATCCGAACCAGGAGTCTGGGGGCCGAGAGCCGGACCTGCTGGATCAGCAGTGGGGATGGACGAAGGGGGCTTGGGTCCGCGGGGAAGCAGAGGCACTGGTGTTGGTGCTGTCCCCCTGGAGCTTGGGGAAGGGGCTTCAGGGAGAGGTCTGGTGCAGGACAGCTGTGGACACCATCCCTGGGCTCCTGGGGTCTGAGAAACTCTGAGCCCACGCCTCCATTGCACAGAGACCTCCTCCCAAACAAATGCAAATTATTTCTGCCTCAGGCTCAGGTGTGTGAGCAAAAGAACCAGCCCAGCTGAGGAATCACCTCAGGCCAGGGTAAAGCCCACCATTGATTGAAGGCAAAAGAATTCAATAGCTCCAATTCCCTCCCTCAAGCAAAGGGAGAAGGACTCACAACCAAGGTCACAGACACCCCAGAGAGGGCAACCAGCTCCTCCTACTGGCCAGCCAGAGAAACTGCACTCAGTAAAGCCTTTAGAGATCCCAAGCCCAGGTGAACCAGCCCCACCCAACTCAAGGTCTTAGCATAATGAAGAAGGGTCAGCAGAAAGGTGGATACATAGAAAAATTCCTGGAAGGGAAAGACCCCAACCCAGAGAGACCTGGAACCTCTGAGGAAAATACAATCTGGTCTCCAGCACAGAAAGACTTCCTTGAAGAAATAAGGAAGGAGTTTAAAAATCAACTGGAAAATTTGGGGCAGACAATTAATTCCTTGCAAAATGAGAATAATTGTCTCAGATCCTCAAATGAGCAAATGAAAAAAAGAAATTAATTCTCTCAAAACCTCAAATGGTCAAATGGAAAGCTCTTTCAAAAGTAGAATTGACCAATTGGAAAAGGTTAATGAAGAAAACTCCTCCCCCCAAAAAAATAGTGGAGTCTACAGAAACTAATGACTCCATGAGACAGCAAGAGTCAGTTAAACAAAATCAAAAAATAGAAAAAAATAGAAGCAAATGTGAAATACCTCATCAACAAAACCACTGACCTCGAGAATAGATCGAGCAGGGGAAACCTGAAAATTATAGGACTTCCTGAAAACATTGAAGAGAAAAAAAGCCTGGACTTAATATTACAGGATCTAGTGATGGAAAACTGCCCTGACATCATGGAATCAGAGGGCAAAGTAGTTATTGAAAGAGTACAGTGATCCCCACCAGAAAAAGATCCTAAAAGGAAAACAAACACCAAGGAATGTTGTGGCCAAATTCCAGAACTATCAGATAAAAGAGAAAATCCTGCAAGCAGCCAGAAAGAAACAATTAAATATCAAGGAGCTACAGTAAGGATCATGCAGGACCTGGCTGCATCAACTTTAAGGGATCTAAGGGCCTGGAATGAGAGATATTTCGAAGAGCAAGGGAGCTTGGAATGCAGCCAAGGATCTACTTTCCTGCAAAGCTGAGCCTTCCCTTCCAGGTAAAAAGATGGACATTTAACGAAATGGAAGAATTCCAAAAATTTCTGATGAAAAGACCAGAGCTAAACAGAAAATTTGGATATCAAACAGGAGGTTCAAGAGACACATGAAAAGGTAAAAAAAAGGGGGGGTGGTAAAAGGAAAAAAATGCAGTACAGCAAGTTGAAACTGGCTATATCCCAGCATGGGGGGAGGAGGTAGAGACTCTCATAAATCCGAGAATCCTGAGAAATGTAACTCTAACAGAGAGAATATACCTAGCCAGGAATGCTGGACATCCATGACCTATCCATGAGACTGATATCTAATGGGATGTAACTGGCTTTAACTCCACTGGGGAGAAAGACTCTAATAACTCTCAGGAATTTGGACTCTATTCAACAGAATATACTGAACTAGAAGGGACAGACACTCAGAATTTTCTATGACTTAGATAGAATGATCTAAAAAATACACTACCTCCCTAAAAAGGGGGACAGGAAAGAGACGGGAGGAGGGAAGGGATTGAATGGGACAAATCTCATTACACTAAAAGGTACAAAAAACCTATGGTAATAGTGGGGAAGAAGGGAGTAGAGGAGAAACACCTGAATCTTCTTCTCATCAGACTTGGCTTAAAGTCAACCTATACATACTCAGTTAACTTATAAAACATCTAACCTTTCAAGAAGTAAAAGGGGAAAAGGGGAGGGGGGACAGAGAAAGGGAAGGGGAGTGGAGGAAATAAGGGGAAATAACAAAAGGAAGGGAAGGGAACAGGGAAAGGGGAAAGAAAGGGGAGGGAGTGATATAGGAAGGCAAACACACTGAAGGGGGTGGTATTCAAAAACAAAATACTGGGGAATATGGATAAAAGGGGGGAGAAAGGGGGAAAATACAAATGGAGGGAAGATAGCACAGAGGGCAATAAAGAATTAGTAATCATAACCTTAAATATGAATGGATGAACTCTCCCTTAAAATGTAAGCAAATAGCAGAGTGGATTAAAAACCAGAATCCTACAGTATGCTGCTTACAAGAAACTAATTTGAAGCAGAGAGATACATATAGAGTAAAGGTAAAAGGTTGGAGCAAAATATATTTTGCTTCACCTGAAGTAAAAAGAGCATGGGTCGCAATCCTTATCTCAGACAAAGCAGCAGCAAAAATAGATAGCATTAAAAGAGATATGGAAGGAAACTTTATCCTCCTAAAAGGTACCATACACAATAAAGTCATTTCAATACTGAATATATATATGCACCCAGTGGGACAGCACCCAAATTCTTAGAGGAGAAGCTGAAAGAATTACAGGAAGACACAGACAGCAAATCTCTACTAGTAGGAGACCTCAACCTCCCGCTATCAGATCTAGATAAATAAAATCATAAAACAAACAAGAAAGAAAATAGGGAGGTAAATAGATTGTTAGAAAAATTAGATATGGTAGACTTATGGAGGAAACTGAATAGGGATAGGAAGGAATATACCTTTTTGTCTGCAGTACATGGAACTTATACAAAAATTGACCATGTAGTAGGATATAAAAACCTAATGATCAGCTGCAGAAAGGCAGAAATAGTGAATACATCTTTCTCAGATCACAATGCAATAAAAGTCATATGCAATACTGGGCAAAGAAGATGTAGACCCAGAGCAAATTGGAAACTGAATAACCTCATCTTAAAAACTGAGTGGACCAAAAAACAAATTATAGGAAGAATTAACCATTTTATCCTAGATAATGATAATAATGAAACAACATACCAAAACCTATGGGATTCATTCAAAGCAACTCTCAGGGGATATATTATAGCTCTAAATGCTTATATGAATAAATTGGAGAAAGAGGAAATCAATGAACTAAACATGCAACTAAAAAAATTCGAGAAAGAACCAATCAAAAATCCCCAATCAAATACCAAATTAGAAATTTTAAAAATCAAAGGAGAAATTAATAAAATTGAAAGCAAAAAAACTATTGAATTAATAAATAAAACCAAAAGTTGGTATTATGAAAAAACCAACAAAATTGATAAACCTCTGGTCAATTTGATTAAAAAAAAGAAAGAAAGAAGAAAACCAAATTGCTAGTATTATAAATGAAAAAGGTGAACTCACCACCAATGAAGAGGGAATTAAAATAATAATTCGAAATTATTTTGTCCAAATTTATGCCTATAAACTTGATAAACTAAGTGAAATGGATGAATATTTACAAAAAATATAAGTTGCCCAGGTTAAATGAAGAAGAGATTAAATACCTGAACAACTCTATCTCAGAAAAAGAAATTCAACAAGCCATTAGCGAACTCCCGAAAAAAAAATCGCCAGGGCCTGATGGATTCACAATTGAATTGGACCAAACATTTAATGAACAATTGGTTCCAATCCTATATAAACTCTTTGGAAAAATAGGGAAAGATGGAATTCTCCCTAACTCTTTCTATGAAACCAATATGGTACTGCTACCTAAACCAGGAAGAGTTAAAACAGAGAAAGAAAATTATAGACCTATTTCCCTCATGAATATAGATGCAAAAATCCTAAATAAAAACTTAGCAAAATGACTACAAAAAGTCATCACTAGGATAATACATTATGAGCAAGTAGGATTTATTCCAGGAATACAGGAAAACTGTTAATATACTCAATTATATCAATAACAAACCTATCAGAAACAATATGATCGTATCAATAGATGCTGAAAAAGCTTTTGACAAAATATAGCATCCATTCCTCTTAAAAACACTAGAGAGTGTAGGAATAAATGGACTGTTCCTTAAAATAATGAGCAGTATCTATCTGAAACCACCAACAAGCATTATACTCAATGGGGAGAGGCTAGAGGCATTCCCAATAAGATCAAGGGTTAAACAAGGGTGCCCATTATCACCACTACTATTCAATATTGTCTTAGAAATGTTAGCATCAGCAATTAGAGAAGAAAAAGAAATTAAAGGAATTAGAATTGGGAAGGAAGAGACAAAATTCTCACCATTTGCAGATGAAATGATGGTCTACCTAGAGAATCCCAAGAAATCATCTAAAAAACTACTGGAAACAATTAGCAATTTTAGCAAAGTTGCAGGTTATAAAATAAACCCCCATAAATCCTCAACTTTCCCATATATGACTAGCAAGAAACAGCAGGAAGAGCTAGAAAGAGAAATTCCATTCAAAGTAACCTCAGACAGTGTAAAATACTTGGGAGTCTATTTGCCAAGACAGACTCAGAATCTTTTTGAAAACAATTATAAAACACTTCTCACACAAATTAAATCAGATTTAAATAACTGGGCAAATATCAACTGCTCATGGATAGGTAGAGCTAATATAATAAAAATGACAATTCTACCAAAATTACACTATCTGTTTAGTGCCCTACCAATCAAAATTCCAAAAAATTACTTTAATGAGCTAGAAAAAATTGTTAAGTAAATTCATATGGAGAAATAAAAAGTCAAGAATTGCCAGGTGCTTAATGAAAAAAAAATGCAAAAGAAGGTGGCTTAGCACTACCCGATTTAAAATTATATTATAAAGCTTCAGTCATCAAAACTGTTTGGTATTGGCTAAGAAATAGAGTGGAGAACCAGTGGAATAGACTAGGTGTAAAAGCAGGAGAGGATTATAGTAATCTGCTGTTTGATAAACCCAAAGAGTCCAGCCATTGGGATAAAAACTCCCTCTTTGATAAAAACTGCTGGGATAATTGGAAGTTAGTATGGAAGAAACTTAGATTAGACCAACACCTCACACCCTTTACCAAGATAAGATCCAAATGGTTACAGGACATAGACATAAAACAAAATACTATAAGCAAATTAGAAGATCAAGGACTAGTCTACCTGTCAGATCTATGGAAAGGGGAACAGTTTATGACTAAGGAAGAGTTGGAGAACATCACTAAAAACCAATTAGATGATTTTGATTACATTAAATTAAAAAGTTTTTGCACAGGTAAAACCAATGTAATCAAAATCAAAAGAAAAGTAGTAAATTGGGCAACAATCTTTACAACTAATGATTCTGACAAAGGACTCATTTCTAAAATATACAGAGAACTGAGTCATATTTTTAAAACAAAAAGCCATTCCCCAATTGACAAATGGTCAAAGGATATGCAAAGGCAATTTACAGATGAGGAGATCAAAGCAATCCATAGCCATATGAAAAAATGCTCTAAATCATTAATTATTAGAGAAATGCAATTTAAACCTTCGTTGAGGTACCACCTCACACCTCTCAGATTGGCCAGTATGACCAGGAAGGATAATGATCATTGTTGGAAGGGATGTGGGAAATCTGGGACACTATTACACTGTTGGTGGAGCTGTGAACTCATCCAACCCTTCTGGAGAGCTATTTGGAACTATGCCCAAAGGGCAACAAAAATGTGCATACCCTTTGACCCAGCAATACCACTACTGGGTCTGTACCCTGAAGAGATGAGGGAAAAGGGTAAAAACATTACTTGTACAAAAATATTTATAGCAGCCCTGTTTGTGGTGGCAAAGAATTGGAAATCCAGTAAATGTCCTTCAATTGGGGAATGATTTAGCAAACTGTGGTATATGTATGTCATGGAATACTATTGTTCTATTAGAAATCAGGAGGGACGGGATTTCAGGGAAACCTGGAGGGATTTGCATGAACTGATGCTGAGTGAGATGAGCAGAACCAGAAAAACACTGTACACCCTAACAGTAACATGGGAGTGATGTTCAACCTTGAAGCACTTGCTCATTCCATCAGCGCAACAATTGGGAACAATTTTTTGGTTGTCTGTAAAGGAGAGTACCATCTGTATCCAGATAAGGAGCTGTGGAGTTTGAACAAAGTACAAGGACTATTCCCTTTAATTCGGAAAAAAAAACCCAGATGTCTTATGGTTTGATCTGGTTACCTCTGAGAATTCTGTTCTCTTTAAGGATATGATTTCTCTCTCATCACACCCAATTTGGATCGAGGTACAACATGGAAGCAAAGTAAAGACTGACGGAGTTCTATCTGTGGGGTGGGGGTGGGGGGGAGGGAAGCAAGATTGGGGGGAAAACTGTAAAACTCAAATAATACCTTTAATAAAAATTAAAAAAAACAAATACCAAGATTTATGATTGATGTTTGAGAAGGAAAAGATAATTTTAATAGTGCCCATATTCCAATTGTTAGTGAAAAACAGGAAATAAAGAAAGTATGCTTTAATTTTAATTTTTTAATTTTTTAACTATTTTCGAATTACATTAAAATTTTTGACATTAATTTTGGAAAGTTTTGAATTCTTTGAATTTGAATCCAAATTCTCTTCTTAACTACTGCCCTTATCCCACCTCTTGGGATGGCAAACAACATGATATCAATGATACATGTGAATGCTTTGTTTCCATATTAGCCATATTACAAAAGAAACATACATACAAACACACAAAAGAAAAATAAAGTAAAAAAAGTATGCTTCACTCTGCATCCAGAGCATCCAGAGTTTATGAGTTTTGTTTTTGAAGCTAGAAAGCATTTTTCATCTTGGGTCCTTTGGACCTGCCTGGGATTATTATTTTGATCAGAATAGATAAGTCTTTCACAGTTGACCAATAATATGATATTGTCATTATAGTGTGCAAAACTCTGTAGCTTATACTCACTTCACTTTTTATCAGGTCATATAAAACATTCTGATGAACACAACAGAACATGATTCAATATAAAGCAATGAATTTCCATTTCAGGAAAGTCTATAACATTGTATAAAAAGATTTCCATCTTTTCTTTGCTTCCTTGTGATTTTCTTTTGTTCTCTTTTGTATAGTTTTGACTTCATTTTTATACTTTCCCCCTCCTCCAAGAAGGCTAAAATTAAGCATGTATTTACATTTGTTATGTATGGTGCATGCATGTTTGTGTATGTGATATCACAGACATATATGTGTACCTTCATATCATCTGCCAAGAATGATAGTTTTGTTTCATCATTGCCTATCCATTCCTTTAATTTGTATGCAATTTTTCCAAAATATTTTCCTATTGTACTTTAATATCTTTTTATTGCTAGCATTGTCATCATAATATTGGATAGTAGTGATAATGGACACCCTATCCTAAATACCACTAATACTTACTCTTGGCTGAACATAGACAGGATTTAAGAATGTCTTCATTTATTCCTATACTTTCTAAGGGTTTTTAAAATGAGAAATAGGTATTGCACTTGTCAAAGGTTTTCTTCTTCATCTATTTATATAATCACATGATTTTTTTTGCTGTTTTTGTTATTAATGAAGTCAATTATGCTGTTAATTTTCTTAATATTTAACCAGCCCTGCATTATGGGTATAAATCCCACCTGGTCATAAGTGCATGTTCTTTATGACATATTGCTTCAGTTTCCTTCTTATTTTTTTATGGCAAAATTTTTCATTGATATTCATTATGGAAATTAATATATAATTATTTTTCTCTGTATCAACTTTCCATGATTTAGGTATAAAATCACATTTATGAAACAGAAATTTGATAGAATTTTTCTTACCTATATTTTCAAATTTTAGAATGTTGGACTTCTTTTTGTTTGTTTTTGCAAGGCAATGGGGTTAAGTGGCTTGGCCAAGGCCACACAGCTAGGTAATTATTAAGTGTCTGAGGCCAGATTTGAATTCAGGTACTCCTAACTCCAGGGCCAGTGCTCTGTCCACTGTGCCACTGAATGTTAGACTTTTAAATATTAGAATTTTAATTTTAGAATTTTAAATACTAGAATTAGTTACTCTAATGATTTGTAGTATTCACTTGTAAATATATTCTGGCTAAAGATTTTTTTTTACCTTAAGGAGCTCATTTATTGCTTATTCAATTTATTGAAAATGTGCTTTAAAAATAAATAGATATAATATGAGATAGTGAGCATGAGAATGATAATTATGAGGATGAGGATGATGATAACTTGTAAATAAATCTACAGAGTGCTTTATGGTTTGAAAATGCTTTCCAAATGTTTTCTCTTTTATTCCCTTATAACTCTGGGAAGGAGGTACTTTTATTATACTTATTGTTACCATGAAGAAACTGAGGCAGACAGATGTTAAATGTTTGCCAAGTCACAAAGCTACTTACAATATCAAGGTGCTAAAAGGTGCATCATTTAGTTTCACAGTTGCACTAGGTAATTGTGGATAAATACTAGGTCTCAGCATGGTGAGCTATGACATGGTGTAGAATGGCTATCAGGTTCTTAATGCTAAAAGTGCAGGAAAGATTTGTAAACAGTCAACCTGGTTTCTAATTTTGATTTTTCCATCCTTTTATTTAGCTGTGTGACCTTAGGTGAGTGACATAAGTCCCTGAATATTAACTTTTCCTCCCATAAAATGAGGCAGTTTTATTCCATTATCTCTAAGTGCATTTTAAATAACATTCTATGGGACTCCTCCCATGTGCAATATTTATCTTTTGGAGGAAAAATGAATCAACCCAAAGGAGCAGAACTAACGAGAGGAGATTACTGTGTTCTTCCAAGCTGTCTCTGATGCTGCAAATCAGCAGGTGCTGAATTCCTTACCTCTTGGCTGATTTCAGGAGATGGACTGTCAGTTTCCCATTGTTTCAGGGAAATAGTGACAATTGGTTGATACCTTATATTCTTAGCCTCTGATGCACTGTATTTAAGTCAAGTCTATTCCTTTAGCAGAGACACTGTGAGTAGCTGAAGAAATATTCAGTAGTTATGACTTGCATTTGGTGGGTACTTATTATCTAAATTGTTTACAAAGAATGTGACTGACTATCCCTCTGGCTAAATTTCCCAGTAAATCATGAATCATTCCTGTTAAAGTGCGTTTGGGGATGCTTAACACCGTAGGGCCATTATGACCACCTGCCAAGAGAAGTTAGAACATAATTTGCATGTCTGGATAGACAAATCACCTTGGCAAACAACGAATGCAACAAAATCATATATCATCCTGGTGCCCCCCTCTTGATTTTGGAATCAGTGATTGCTTATAAATCAATATGTAAAGAAGTGCCTAATCAAAGAGGTAGAGCAGGATAATACAGGATTGCAAATATGAAATCTGATATAGTATGTCTAAATCTCATCTTAAGCTAAAGATTTATGGACCAAAAATGAAAATCATGAATTATAAAGTTCACAAAAGGACCAAATGACTAGTTTCCAGGTTAATCAAAAAAGAAGGGTTTTCTCAACTGCAATTTGAATATGTAGTCAACCACATTCACCATTCATATTGACTATTCTCCTTTTATTAACATTAAGAATTTAAATATTTTTTTTCTTTTCATTCCCTCTTCCTTCCTCTTTCCTCCCCCTCCTTCCCTCCCTCCCTTAATTCCTTCTCTCTCTCTACCTTTTCTCTTTTCTTTCTCTCTTTTTCTCTTTGTTTCTTTCTCTCTTGGATTGTTTGTTTCTTTCTCTCTTTGTTTCTTTGTTTCTTTCCTCTTTCTTTCTGAGGTCAGATTATTCACTGTTCATGGGTCAATTTTGAAATAATTTGCCATGGAAAATTTCACCTGTTCTCTTTCTGATCTAGAAAGCAAAATGGGTTGAGTTCTAGACTTGGAGTCAGCAAGGTCTGAGTTCAAATTTGCCTCAGACATTTGGTAACTCCGCTGCTCTGATCAGGTCATTTAATGTCTGTCTTCCTCATATTACCTATTGAGGACCATCTCTAGTCATCCTGATCAGAGGAAAAAGTGAGGTTTGTGATTTTACAAAATACTCACTCACTCAAATCCAATTCACATGAATGTCATGTCAACACCTCCCTGATGTCATGGTCTTCTTCATTATATTGGGGCGGCTAGGTGGTGTAGTAGATAAAGCACCAGCCCTGGAGTCAGGAGTACCTGGGTTCAAATAATTACCTAGCTATGTGGCCTTGGGCAATCCACTTAACCCCGTTTGACTTGCAAAAAAATTTAAAAAAAAGGACTCACTATATCAGTGCCCAACTTAGAAAAGGTTTCCTGTTAAATTCAATCTTACTGTAGTTCAAAACTCCCAAACTCAAGACATATACAAGTCTCAGTTCATCCAATAGAGATTATGTATTTGTATTACCATACTATGTTTTAAAATGCATTCTCAAGAGTTCAGAAATATTACCTTGGAATGGTTCAATAGAGATTGGCATCACTTATGACAGCATTATTCATGAGCCAAATGATTCCTGACTCAAAGAGCACACAGAGACATTAACAGTGGGGCAGAAGGAAGCAGAAATGACAGCAACCTATCTCCTTGTCCAGGAGGCAAAATTTGTTAATTGCCTTTCCTTGTGGACAAGCTAAAAATGAATGAGTCCTCCAGCCTAGGGTCTTTACAATGAGGTAAAGGTTTGAATGATGCAACCTGCAAGATTATAGTCAGTGGTTCTAAGTGAAGGGCCTAAACTGCGTTTATAGAGAAAGTGAGGGGACCTAATAATGATGAAAAAAGAGTTTGGAGGGAACACATTTTCTTTTTTTCATTTTTTTATTATATAAATTTCTTTTGTTTCCAATTATACATAATAGTATTTTCTACATATCATTTTTGGTAAGATTTTTGCATTTTATTTTCCCCCATAGAAGGAAATCTGATCATCTTTACATTGTTTCCATGCTATGCATTGAATGAAATTGAATGTGTTTGAGGAAAAAAAAACATCTTTGAGGAAAAATAAAATATTAGAGATAGCAAAACTATGTAGTACAAAAGACAATTTTTTTAAAAAAAAATTGAAGATGATAATCTTTGGTCTTTTTTTAAACTCTCCAGTTCTTTCCCAGGATACAGAGGGTATTCTCCATCACAGACATCCTAAAATTACCCCTAATTATCACACTGATGGAATGAGCAAGTCTATTAAGGTTGATCATCCAGCCCATGTTGCTGTTAGGGAATATAATGTTCTTTGTGATCTGCTCATCTCACTCATCAGCATCAGTTCATGTAGGTCTTCCCAGACTTCTCTGAAATCCCATCCCTCCTGGTTTCTAATAGAACAATAGTGTTCCATAATGTACATATAACACAATTTGTTTAGCCATTCCCCCATTGATGGACATCCCCTCAATTTCCAATTCTTTATCACCATAAACAGAGCTGCATTGAAGATTTTTGTACAAATGATGTTTTCTCTTTTTCATGATCCCTTCAGGGTACAGACCCAGTAGTGGTATTGCCAGATCAGGAGGTATCCACAATTTTATTGACTTTGGGCATAATTCCAAATTGTTCTCCAAAAAGTTTGGATTAGTTGACAGTTCCATCAACGCATTAGTATTGGGGCGGATTGGTGCCGTAGTGGATAAAGCACCAGCAGTACCTGGGTTCAAACCTGTGTCTCAGACACTTAATAATTACCTAGCTGTGTGGCTTTGGGCAAGCCACTTAACCCTATTGCCCTTGCAAAAACCTAAAAAAACCCCCAATGCATTAGAATCCCAGATTTCCCACATCCCTTCCAATATTAATCATTGTCCTTTTTTGGTCATATTAGCCAATCTAAGAGGTATGAGGTGGTACCTCAGAGATGTTTAATTTACATTTTAATCACCAATGATTTAAAGCAAGTTTTCATATGACTGTGGATAGCTCTGATTTCTTCTTCTGAGAATTTCCTGAATTTCCTTTGACTATTCATCAATTGAAGAAATAGCTATTTTTTTTAAATTAAATTAACTCAGTTCTCTATATATTTTAGAAATTAGTCCTTTGTCAGAAACACTAGTTGTAAAAATTATTTCCCAATTTACTCCATTTCTTTTGGTTAAAGTGTTTTTTTTTTGTGAAAAAGCTTGATAATTTAATGTAATCAAAATTATCCAGTATGCTTTTAATAATGTTCTGAATCTCTTCCTTGGTCATAGACTGCTTCCATTTCACAGATATGACAGGATTTATGTGGGTTTATTTTATGTCCTGTGATTTTGCTAAAGTTGCTAATTATTTCTAGTAGGTATTTAGATAATGTTTTAGGGTTCTCTAGGTATACCATCAGGTCACCTTCAAAGAGTGAGAGTTTTGTTTCTTCCTTCCCAATTCTAATTCCTTCAATTTTTTTCTTCTTTTGTTGCTGAAGGAAACATTTCTAACACAATATGGAATGGTAATAGTGATCATGGATATCCTTGTTTCACTCCTGATCTCATTGGGAATGCCTCTACCCTTTCCCCATTGCATATAATGATTATTGATGGTTTCAGGTAGATACTGCTTATTCTGAGGAACAATCCATTTACTCCTATGCTCTCTAGTGTTTTTAGTAGGAATGGGTACTATATTTTTTCAAATACTTTTTCAGCATCTTTTGAGATAATCATATGAATTCTGTTAGGTTTGTTATTGATTAGGGAATTATAATTATAATGATATAAGAATTATAATTTCCTAATATTGAACCAACCTTGCATTCCTAGGATAAATCCTGCTTAGTCATAGTACATTATTTTAGTGATAACTTCCTGTAATCCCTTTGCTAAGATTTTATTTATCATTTTTTTTGCATCATATTCATCAGGGAAATTGATCTATAATTTTCTTTCTCAATTTTGACCCTTCCTGGTTTAGGTATCAACATCATACTGCTGTCATAGAAGGAGTTAGGCAGAGCTTTGTCTACACCTATTTTTCTAAAAATTTTTATAGAATTGGAACCAATTGTAACTTAAATTTTGATAGAATTGACTTGTGAGTCCATCTGGCCCTATTTTCTCCAACACTCTACCATGTCTAGATTTTCTAACATTCTATTTACCTCCTTAATTTCCTTCTGGTTTATTTTATGGCAAGATTACTCTAATTTTGAGAGAGAGGTAGGTTGAGGTCTCCCACAAGGGAATTTTGCTATCTATTTCTTGATGTAACTCATTCAGCTTCTCCTCTAAGAATTTGCATGCTATACCACTTGGTGCATACATATTTAGTATTGAGATTTCTTCATTGTCTATGAAACCTTTTCAGAGGATGATATAGTTTCCTTTCTTATCTCTTTTAAAGAGATCTATTTTTTCTAGTTGTTTTGTCTGAGCTTAAGATTGCTACCTCTGCCTTTTCTCTTCAGCTGAAGCATAATGTATTCTGCACCAACATTTTACCTTTACTATATATGTATCTCTCTGCTTCAAATGAATTTCTTGTAAGCAGCATAATTGTAGGATTCTGATTTTTAAGACACTCTGCTATTTGCTTACATTTTATGGAAGAGTTCATCCCATTCACATTCAAAGTTTTAATTACTAATTCTTTATTGCCCTCCATGCTATCTTCTCTCTGTTTTTATTTTTCCCCTTTTGTCACCTTATCCATATTTCCCAATATTTAGTTTCTCAATACCACCTCCTTCAGTGTGTTTGCCCCCTTATATCCAACCCCCCCTCCCCTTTCACTCTCATTTCCTTTTGCTGCTTCTTTCTTCCCTTCCTTCTGTTAGTTCCTCTTTTCCTCCTCCCTCTCCCTTTCCCCTCTTAATACTTGAAAGGCAAGATAAGTTTCTTAACTGAGTATTTGTATGTTAATCCTCCTTTGAGCCAAGTCTGATGAGAGTAAGATTCAGGCAGTTCTAACCCCCTCCCTTCTACCCCTCTATTCCAATAATCTTTTGTACCTCTTCATGTAATACAATTTACTCCATTCAGTCTCCTCCATCCTCCCATCTCTTTAATGTCACGACCCCCTTTTCAGGAGATACAGCTTTTAAATCATTCTCTCAGATCATGGACAAGTCATGAATTTCCATTAAGCCTGGCTAAGTATATTCTCTCTAATAGAATTAGATTGTAATTCTCAAGAATCATGAGAATATTTCTCCCAGGTGAAGATATAGCCACTTTCATCTTGTTGGATAACAGTTTTTTTTTTTTTTTCCCTCTTCCCTTTTTTACCTTTTCATGTACCTCTTGATTCTCCTGTTTGGAGTCCAAATTTTGTTTTTAGATCTGATCTTTTCATCAGGAAAAGTTGGAAGACTACTATTTTGTTAAATGTAAATCTTTTCCTCTGGAATACAGGCTCAGTTTTGTTTGGATAGTGAATTATTGTCTCTAATCCAAGCTTCCTTCCTCTTCAGAATATGAAATTACAGATCCCTCCAATCCCTTAATTTTGATGCAGCCAGGTCCTGTATAATCCTTACTGTGGCTCCTTGATATCTAAATTATTTCTTTCTAGCTGCTTGCAGGAATTTGTGTTTTATCTGATGGTTTTGGATTTTGGCCACAATATTCCTTTGTGTTTCCATTTTGGGATCCCTATCAGGAGGGGATTGATGTATTCTTTCAATAACGATTTTGCCCTCCTGTTTATGATATCAGGGCAATTCTCCTTCACTATGTCCTGGAGTTTGAATTCAGGCTTTTATATCCTCATTGTGCTCAGGAAGCCCAATGATTCTTAAGTTGTCTCTTTTGGCTCTATTCTCTAGGTATTTGCCATACGGTATTTTACATTTTCTTTTTTTTCCCCATTTTTTGGTTTTGTTTTCCAGAGTCTTGTTGTCTCATGAAGTCATTAGTTTCCACACATTCAATCCTTTTTTTTTAGAGAAGAATTTTCTTAATTTTCCTTTGGCAACTCCTTTTACAATTGACTAATTCTATTTTTGAAGTACTTTTCCATTCGACCAATTCTAGCTTTTAGAGAATTATTTTCTTTTTGCATTTTTTCAATTGTATTTTCATTTTCTTGTTGCAAGATGATAATTTTCTCTTGCATTTCTTTCCCCAATTTTTCCACTTGATTTTTAAACTCCTTCCTGATCTTTTCTAAGAAGTCTTTCTGGGCTGTAGAGCAATTCATATTCTCCTCACAAGTTCTAGATCTCTCTGATTTAGGATCTTTGACTTCAAGCTAGCTTTCAATGGATTCTCCCTTTCTGCTAGCTTTTCTGCAATTCCCTAGGATCTTGTTTTGGTGGAGGGGCTGGTTCAGACTTTTTAGGTGGAAATCTCTTTGCTCACTGGGTTTACTCTCCAAGTGGATGGGTCAATAGGGGATGCTAGAAACTTTCTCTGGAGTGTCTATGACCTTGAGCTGTGCTCTATTCTCTAGGCCTGTGGCATTGGGGGGGAGGGGTGGTGCAGCTAGATGAATTATCCTCCAGCGATGTGGACTATATTGTTAATCTCCTTAATCATCATTCTGCACCTAGGGACATCTGTTGTCCACACCTGAGCCTGGTGTGCTGGAACTCTCCCTCCAACTCTGCTGGAATTCTCTGGTCCATGGCACACATAGTCAAAACTTCAGAGGTTGTTCTCAGGTTAGTGCCTGGGCCTTACCCTGCTGTCCCTGCACTGGTTCTCTGCTCTCTGCTCCCTGCTCACCCTTGTGCCCCTTGTTGATAGATGTTCTCTTTTCTGGATTTTGTGGATTCAAATACTGTTAAGAAGCTTGATTCCCTTTAATTCTGAGGGAATGCCAGGAGAGCTTAGGACAGTGCCTTTCTTCTCTCTGCCATCTTGACTGAAAGTGAGGAATGTGTTTTTCATGTCCCCATCTTTGAATGTAAACAAATCATTCTTGCTTAGTTCTTTATCATTTTCTACAATGTTTATCATTTTATGTTTTTATTTAATTCTGAACTTGAATTTCAATGTTTCTTGGTAGCTCTGGTCTTTTCATCAGGATTATTTTATTTATTAATTTTTTTACTAAAGATTTGTTTTTATTTAATTAAATATCCATTTTGTCTCCAGTAATATTATACTCAGTTTTTCTGGGTAAGTTACTCCTGGCTGTAAGTTCATATCCTTTTCCTTCTGAAATAACTTACTCCAAATTCTCTGCTATGTAGCTATTAAATGCATGTGGACCTGACAATGGATGCTCAAGACTCAGATTCTTATGTGTCCCTGATTGTGACATTCTGAATCTTTCTTCTATATCTCATTTCTTTTCCATTTTTCCTCTATAACTCTTATTCCATTTCCTAAAAAAATATAGCTTAAAAATTATCCTTAAATTGCTTCATCACTTACAAGAATTCTAGTTAAAGCAGAAGTATTATGCTGCCTACCAAATTCATTGTCTAGACACCAAATTGAATACAATACTATATGTCTATGAAACTAGCACCAAGATAGAAAATTGAATTGCTTCTATCTGAATTATCTTAGGAAAATTCTGAAGATCATCTAAAAGTTATGGTACTAGACACTGAGGTTCTTTCTTAAGTTTAACTACCAAACATTCATATTCTCTTGCAGGGTATGAAACCCTTATGGATTGTCAATGTTCAAAGGCTAACATATAGTTGCCAAAAAGACTATTTTATATAGAACTCACATAAAAGAAGTATAAACACAAAAGTCATGAAAAGTGATACAAGAACCCTCTCAAGGTCTCTTTTAAGAATTTTTGGAATTGATTAGGAAATATGGGAGACATAAGCATAGAACCAATCTTTCATGATTTACCTACATCAATGAAAGCCCTTTGTTCTATGAGCAAAACAGAATTGCAATAATTCAAAAGAAACAAGAGATGCACAAATTTAGAGTCATCAGGTTTTACTGGCCTATGGTAAAATCTTCCAAGCTTGTATCGATCTGTTCACTCATAGTTGGACACATTTCATATTGACCCTTTCATCGTGATATCATTGAGTACAAAGGACAAAAACCAACCTTTTCAATTAATCATCTGTCCTAAATTGGTTTTTAACATCCTCTTCAGCAATTTTTTGTATCTCCTTCACCAAGCTACTGACTTGGTTTTCATGATTTTACTACATTACTCTTATTCCTCTTCCCAATTATTCCTCTACTTCCCTTACTTAATTTTAAAAATCTTATTTGAGTTCTTTCATAGACTATGATCAATCTCTGTTTTTCTTGGGAGGCTTTGATTACAGAAGCTTTGACTTTGTGTGTTCTGATCCTCCATGGGACCAAAATAATTATCCATGATCAGATTCTTTTCTTTTTTTGCATTTGTGCATTTCCCCAGCCTATGACTTGGTTTAAACATTATTCCCAAGCTTTTGAGTATTTTGGGGACACCCCATCAGGGATCCCAATTTATTCAATTTCATCTTTTTTGAGGGATTATTTTATATCCTGAGACATTGCCCTCTATGCTATCTTCCTTCTGTTTGTATTTTTCCCCTTTCTTCCCTTGATCCATTTCCCCCTGTGTTTTGTTTCTGAATACCACCACCTTCAGTGTGTTTGCCCTCTTAAATCGACCCCTGCCTTTTTTCCCCTTTTCCTTTTCCCCTTCTTCCCTTCTGTTAGTTCTTTTTCTCCCCAGTCTCACACCCCCTCCCCTTTTCCCCTTTAAATGTTTGAAAAGTAAGATTAAGTTTCTTAACTTGATTAAGTGTGTCTAAGTTAACTTTTAGCCAAGTCTGATGAGATGAAGATTCTGGTGGTTCTCCCCTCCTCCCTTCTTCCCCTCAATTACAATAGGTCTTTTGTACCTCTTGATGTAATGAGATTTACACCATTCAGTCTCCCTCCAACCTCCCTTCTCCTTAATGCTCCCTTTTTACAGAGGTATTGTTTTTAAATCATTCTATCTGAGTCACAGAAAAGTTATGAGTGTCCATCACTTCTGGCTATGTATATTCTCTCTAATAGAGTTACAATTCTTAAGAGTTAGGAGATTCTTTCTCCCAAGCCAGTTTCATCTTAATTGTATAGCTGTTTTATTTTTATTTTTTTACCTTTTCATGTGTCTCTTGAGCCTCCTGTTTGATGTCCAAATTTCCTATTTAGCTCTGGTCTTTTCATCATGAAATCTTGGTAGTCTCCCATTTCATTAAGTGTCCATCTTTTTCCCTGGAAGAGGAGACTCAGCTTTGCTGGTGGTAGATTCTTGGCTCCATTCCAAACTCCCTGGCTCTTCAGAACATCTCATTCCAGTTCCTTCAGTCCTTTAATGTTGCTGTGGCCATGCCCTGCATAATCCTCACTGTGGCTCCTTGGTATTCAATTTTTTTCCTTTCTGGCTGCTTGCAGAATTTTTTCTATTATCTGATAGTCCTAGAATTTGGACACAACATTCCTTGGTGTTTTCATTTTAGGGTCTCTTTCCAGAGGGGATTGATGTATTAGTTCAATAATGATTTTGCCTTCTTGTTCCATGATATCAGGGCAATTTTCCATCACTAAATCCTGTAATATTAAGTCCAGTCTTTTTTTTTTCTCTTCATTGTTCTCAGAAAGGTCAATAATTCTCAGATTCTCTCTTTTCAATCGGTTTTCATGGTCAGTGGTTTTCCTGATGAAGTATTTTACATTTTTTTCTATTTTTTTTATATTTTGGTTTTGTTTAACACAATCTTGTTGTCTCATGAAGTCATTAGTTTCCACCAATTCCATTCCTTTTGTTAGAGGAGATTTTTCTTTCTTTAACTTTTGCAACTCCTTTTCCAGTTTGTCCATTCTATTTTTGAAGGACTTTTCTATTTACCCAAATGTAGTTTTAAAAGAATCATTTCCTTTTTTGCATTTGCCCAATGGAGGATTTGAGAGAATCATTTTCTTTTTTGCATTTGCCCAATTGAATATCTGAGAGAATTATTCTCATTTTGCATTTGTCCAATTGTTTTTTCCAAGGATTTGTTTTCTTGTTGTGAGATGTTAATTTTCTCTTGCAACATGATAATTTTCTCTTGAGTTTCTTTTCCTAATTTTTCCAATTGATTTTTAAACTCCTCCCTGATTTCTTCAAGGAAGTCTTTCTGGGTTAGAGACCAATTCTTGTTCTCCTCAGCAGTGCTAGATCTCTCTGAGTTAGAATCTGTCCCTTCTAAGTATTTCTCTATGCCCCCTCTTTTCTCTGGCCTTTTTTTCATCTTTCGTTGGGGAGTGAGGAGTTGGCTCTTAGAGGTTTGCTTTTGAGGATCCTAGAGGCTTTGTTCACTTGGCTTAGTAATTCCAAGGGCCAGCCAGTAGGGGGTGCTGGTTGCTTTCACTGGAGTAAGGCTCTCAGTAGCAGGGTCTGAGTTGACCTTGAAAACTAGGCCCTGGGGGAGGGAGTTAAATCTATTTCTGTTGAGTGAGCTCTGCCACCCTGAGAGGGTGGGGGTGGGGGTTATTTATTGTTTGTTCTGGGCAAAGGGCTCCACTGAAAGTATGGAGCTCAGGTCCCTGGCCCAACTGGCTCTTCTCCAGGGATACTCTGAGACTCTGTGCAGGAACTCACCTTCCAACAGCTCTTCTCACCCTGGCCAAATACTCTGCAGCCAAAGCTAGATCTCTCACCCACCTCTCACCAAAATCTCCATGGCTGAGGCAGACACTCTGGCTTCCCCCACCTGCCATACCAGCAATGACCCTCTGCTCTTGTCTCCCAGTTCACCCAGGGTCCCCTGAGACAGACATTTTGTCTGGTAAGTGTTCTTCTCCTAGTTCCTTTTTCTGGGTATTGTTGATCGAATTTCTATTAAGAGGTTTCTCTAATGTTTTTTTTTTTTTTCCTGAGGGGAAAGAGCAAGCACCTATCAGTTTCTGTCTTCTCCCCACCATCTTGGCCAGAAGTATGAGAAGTATTCTTTCAATACTGATTTTTCCCTCTGGTTCCATGATATCAGGGCAGTTTTCCATCACTAAATCATTTAATATTAAGTCCAGGCTTTTTTTCTCTTCAATGTTTTCAGGAAGACCTATAATTCTTAGGTTGTCTCTCCTCATTCTTTTCTCAAGGTCAGTGCTTTTGCTGATGAGGTATTTTATGTTTTCTTCTATTTTTTCAATTTTTTGGTTTTATTTAATAGACTCTTGTTGTCTCATGAAGTCATTAGTTTCCACAGACTCCATTCCTTTTTTTCTAGAGAAGAATTTTCTTCATTTACCTTTTGCAGTTCCTTTTCAAATTTATCAATCCTATTTTTCTAAGAGTTTTCCATTTGCCCAATTGAGGATCTGAGAGAATTTTTCATTTTGTACTTGTCTAATTGTATTTTCCAATGATTGTTTTCTTGTTGCAAGGTGTTAATTGTCTCTACCAAATTTTACAATTGATTTTTTAACTCCTTCCTGATTTCTTTAAGGAAGTCTTTCTATGTTGGAGACCAGATCATATTCTCCTCAGAGGTTCTAGGTTTCTCTGAGTGAGGGTCTTTTCCTTCTAGGAATTTTTCTATGGACCCTCCATTTGTCTGACCTTTCTTCATTTTCCTAAGACCTTATGTTGGTGAGGGTCTGGCTCACAGAGGTTTGGTGTTGAGATCCCTGGAGGCTTTACTTAATGGGTTTAATAGCTCTAAGTGGGCTGGCCATTAGGCTATGCTGGTTGCTTTCTCTGGAGTATCTGTGACCTTAATTTGAGGGCCTCTCCCTTAGCCTGGAGGGGGGTGGATGGAACTGTTAAGTACTTTTATCTTTGTCCAGTGCTGAGTTTTGCCCTGGAGCAAGGAATTTGCTCTCCCTATTCACAGCTGAAGGAGGTCTACTGCTCTTAGCCTGGGACAGAGGTGGGCTGTAGTTATGTTTGTTCTGGGAAGAGATTTCAGCTGAAATGAAGGTATGGCTGCAACTCTGCTGCACTGGAACTCACCCTCCAGCTCTGCAGACAAGTTCCAGATTGTCAGTGTCACAGCCAATGCCTCTTCTCCCTAGCTGCCCCTGGGGCCAATCAGGCTTGCCTGGCTTTTAGGCTTCCAGGCTCTAGACTGCCCCACTGATCAGGCTAGTGGAGCTCTCAGCTCTGATCCTGTCCTGTGCTCCCAGCAGAGTCCTCCCTCTGTTCCAGTACTCACCCACAATCCCTGAGGCCAAACCATGAGGTAGATCTTCTCCTAGTTCTCTTTCTTGGTTTTGTAGTTCAGATTTCTGTTAAGAGGTTTGTTTCATATTATATATATATGAGGGAAGATCAGGAGAGAATATCAGGAACTAGTGCTGTACCTGTCTTCTCTCTGCCATCTTGACTGGAAGCAATTTCTTAAATGTCTTATTTAAAGCTCTGACTGCTCTCCTGGCTTATGCTCTGGTCTGTAGATGATCCCAAGAGCTCCCCTCTGCCCTGAAGATATGAGGAGGGTCCCTACTCTGCTCTGGCAATAGCAGGCCCCAGACTGTCACCTTTATAGTCTCCCCACCATCCCCTTATTGTCCATGGGCTGAGCACTCTGGAAACAGCTTCTGGGTGGTTCACTGCTGGGTGACTATGCAGGTCTGCTTCTCTTTTTCAGACTGGGTCTTCACTGTGGCCTAAGTTGTACTGGGTCCTGCACTCACTATGGCATAATCATCCTGCTGACCTTCCAAGTTGTCCTTGGTGATTCTTGGGTTGGGAAGTATGCTCCCACTCCGGTGGGGCATAACCCTTGGCTACACTGTTGATCCTTCCTTCCCCATGGAACAGTGCTTTCCCACAGATCTTCCAAGTTCTCCTGGGCTGGAAAATTGTTTCACTCCTCTTTCTGTGGGTACTGTTCCTCTAGAATTTGATTGGACATATTTTTAAAGCTATTTGGAGCATTCTGAAAGAGAGTTTCTGGAAGTTCCTGCCTCCATGCTGCCATCTTGGCTCCTCCCTGTTGAATCAGTCTTCAAATTCAGAATTTCTGACTTTTGCAGCTAGGTGTCACAGTGGATAGAGCTCCCGTACTTGGAGTTAGGAAAATCTGAATTCAAGTTGAGCCTCTGGCTCTAGCCAGTCTGGCAGGTCAATTAATTTTTGTTTGTCTCAGATTCCTTATATATCAAATGAGAATAATGTCTTTCTAGGGCTGTTGTGAGGATAAACTATCTTAACATTTATAAAGTACTCTGTAAAATTTAAAGTATTTTACAAGTGTCAACTATTATTAACTAATATTCAAACCTTTGCTCTGTCTACTCTACCTCCCTACCTTTTACTAAAGATTTGCTTTCTTTGCCTTTAAATGTGTTCCTTGCTATGATAGGATGCACACATTCTGAGATGGTATTATGCTGACAAAGAGAAATAAATGATTTCAAGTCAATGGTGTGACAAATGATAAAGATGGGCATCTTTTCCCATGGCTGTGATATCCCATTCCTATTATACTTCATTTAACAATCCATGTTTCATGTAATATAGAGATTATTAACCCCACAGAAGCAAAAGGGATGACAGTTTCCTGTTAACTGCTTTTAAAATTGAAATGAGAATCAGTGAACTAGATCATATAGTTATAACCAGAGTATTTTGGGGGAATTTATCACTTCTCTTTCATAGTCTTGCAAAATAAACACCCAATGAGACCATATCAGCAGAGATTGTTAGACTAGAGAAGAACTTAACTATCAATAATGTTGCCTGCATTTCATGGGAGGAGGAAAGTAAAGATAGCAAAGAGGATGCAAAAATTCAGTGATTTATATGTAATCCAAGGAAGGAGATGAAGAGACAATTGTTCTGTGACATAGAATAGTTTTCCTGCTACATGCTTCTAGGTGTACAGCTTAAGAGTGTTTTAGTCTTATATATAATTACCTGAGAAATTCTCATTAAATCAATAATCATCCATCTTCTGCTAGAAAATCTTCAGCAATGGGGTTCTTATTCCTTCCTAAATTAGCCCCTTCTATTTTGAGATAGTTTTGCTTGTTAAACAATTTTTTTTCCTATTAAATTCAAATATTTTCAAATGCTTCCAGGATCTACTCATTTTTCTTAATGTTGCCTTCTAGTATCAAGTAGAAAATTTGTATTGCCCTTTCTAAGTGATAATCTTAAAATGATTGTATATAGTAATAATTCACCCACCCCTCACTCCCCCCTCTTTTCTTCTCTTGGCTGAGAATTCCCACATCCTTCAAATAGATTTTCACAAAAAGTGATCTTGAGACCTTTCTTCATCTTGATTGTTCCTCTCCCAATATCCTCTAACTTATCATTGTCATTTCTTAAATGAGGCACTCAGAATTAAATACAATGCCACTTGCCTCAGGCTTGGTTTATGACATTTGATTTTCTTCAAATATTGTAAGTTATAGCTCAGTTTTTTCATATATATTCATATTCCAAATTATTGCCATGAGGATATTGAAATAGATCTTTACCTCCAATGATGTATATGACAATCCACCCTGTCTACTCATAGTGTCTTTTTTCATGTTCTCCTACATCCCTGAAAATCAAAGATGTGTGTATTTCATGTGGACTGACATCAATGTATTAAAATAATTCTCTTTTTGAAATTTTATATATTTATTTTTATTTTATTTTTCCAACTACATGCAACCAAAGTTGTTACTAATTCTTTTTGGCAAGGTTTTGAGTTTCATGTTTTCCCTTCCCTCCCTTCCCTTCCCCCTTCCCCTGATAGATAGCAATTTAATATAGTCTTTATATGTATAACTATGCTAAACATGCATCCGTATTAATCATGTTTTGAAAGAAGAATCAAAGCAAAATGGAAAATCTTGTAAAAATTGAAAAAATAACCTTTGCTCTACATTTAAACTTCATAGTTCATTCTCTGGATATGGATAATTTTTCTATCACAAGTATTTTAAGATAGCTTTTTATAAATAATTCTCTTTTTCTATTCATTCCCTCTGATTATTTTTCATCTATCCTTAATATATTTTGTATGTACATATTCATATATTTTCTCCTGTCATTAGAAATTTAGGAACATCTTGAGAGCAGGAACATTTTTCTTTCATTCTTTTCTCTCTTTTTTCTTTTCTTGTTTTTTTCCCTTTCTGTTTTTTTTCTCCCTTTTTCCTTCCTTTATTTTTTTCCTTTGTTATTTCTTTCCCTATCAGTAAAACAGTGCCTGGCAAATGGTAAATACTTAATAAAATTCATTCACTGATTCATTAGAATTTTAATTTCTTTCGTGTTCACAATTTATTTCTTGAGAGTTTCACGTTATTACTGGGATGATTATGCCTTGAGAAACTGAAGATCTAGGATCTTGCTTAGTTTTTCTTTTAATTCATTGAAATCTGCTCCACCAAAATAGGATGCATGAATTATTATTTTATTTCTTCTCTTCTATTCAAAAAACTTAATATAACAATGATATTTTCCTCAAAAAATCCAATAATTTCTTTCCCTGAGACTCATTGATCAAATTATTTCTAGAATAATTTTTTTTTATTCTTCCATCTTTTAAAAGGTATTAGATAAAAAGGTATTAGATAAAAAAGGTATTAGATAAAAAAAAAGTGACCAGAGAGTAGAGCCAAGAGGGTAGAGTAAAAGCAGGGACTCACCTAAGCTCTCCCCTAATTCTTCCAAATACTTTTAAATAATGACTTGAAAGAAATCCTAGAGTCACTGAACTCACAAAGAGATGGAGTGAAACAATTTTCTAACCCAAGACAATTTAGAAGATTGACAGGAAAGATCTGGTGCACCTGGGTGAGATTGGAGTGCAATCCAGCTCAGGTTACAGCTGCACAGACCTGACCACAGAAAACCAGGAGAAGACCTTGGGAGCCACTAAACTTGTAGCAGCAATAGTTGCTTCCAGAGCTCTCTGTCCATAGACAGCATGGGGATCAAAAAACTGGTCAGGGGATTACAGAGGTCTCTTTGCTGAGATCCAGGTCTCAGCATTTGGCAGCAGTTTCATAGAAAAGAGGAGCAACATGTTGTACACCAGAGTTTGTGGCCTTAGGGGAGCAAGGAAACTCATCATAGTTAAAGGACAGAAAAGAGTGTCTGTGGTCATCCACAGAACTGAGCACAAGCTAGGAGAACAGTAAGCATATTAAGATTATACTTTTTTGGAGAAACCAAAAACTTTCCAGTCCCTGCAAGTATTTCTGGAATCATTTGTTTCAATCTCTGAAGTTTGAGGCAGTGCATCCTCTACCCTGGAAGCAGAATCCAGTTTTAACAGTTAAAAGTCAAGTCATAGTCTGGGAAAATCTGTCTACAATGAAAATGAAAATTTTCAGATGAATAAAATAATTAAATGGATGACCAAAAGAGTAAAAGGGGAAAAAGATGAACGATATATTTGTATTTGTAAATTTATTTTAAAAGGAATTATTTTAAACATACTTTTAAAAAGCTAAATTTACTATAATTAACTTTCTTTAAATGATAACAAAAGTAAACGTCTACATAAAATTATAAAATGTCTTATATTTTATTGCAGTCTTTTGAGGGACAGATGAAAGGTGTGAACATCAACCTCATATAAATATCAATCAATAAACTTTTATTAACCACCTTATCTGTCCTAGGTACTGGGATAAGCAATGAGGGAATCAAAAAACCAGTGAAACGCAGCATGTACTCTCAAGGATCTCCCAATATAATGGTAAAAGCAACAAGGAAGAAATTAAAGGAATTAGAATTGGGAAGGAAGGAAAAAAAAACTCTCTTTGCAGATGACATGATGGTATACCTAGAGAACCTTAAAAAAATCATCTAAGAAACTCCTGGAAACAATTAACAAATTTAGCCAAATCACAGAAAATAAAATAAACCCATATAAATCTTTAACAATTCTCTATATTACTAACAAGATACAGCATCAAGAGCTAGAAAGAGAAATCCCATTTAAAATAACTTCAGACAACATAAAATACTTGGGAGTCTACCTGGCAAGGCAGAATCAGAAAATTATGAAAAAATTATAAAATATTTTTCACAAAAATAAAATCAGATTTAAATAAATGGGCAAATATCAATGCTCATTGATAGGCTGAGACTATATAATAAAAATGACAATTCTACATAAATTAAACTATTTATTTAGTGTCATATCAATCAAACTTCCAAATAATTACTGAGCTAGAAAATTTTATAATTAAATTTGTATGGAGAAATAAAAAGTCAAAAATATCAAGGAATTTAAAGAAAAAAATGCAAAAGAAGGTGGTTTAGCCTTACCAGATCTAAAATTATATTATAAAGCATCAATCATCAAAACTGTCTGGTACTGCCTAAGAAATAGATTGGTGGATCAATGGAATAGAGTAGGTGCAAAAGAGACAGCAGAAAATAATTATAGTACTCTGCTATTTGATCAACTCAAGAGTTCAACTTCTGGGCTAACAACTCACTCTTTGATAACAAGTGCTGGGAAAACTGGAAGATAGTATGGCAGAAATTTGAATTAGATAAACATCTCACACACTAAACCAAGATAAAGTCAAAATGGGTGGAAGATTTAGACATAAAAGCCAAGATTATCAACCAATTAGGAGAATGAGAAATAGATTTTCTGTCAGATCTATGGAAAGGGAAGTAGTTTATGATCAAGGAAGAAATGAGAATATCATAAAAACAAACTGGATAATTTTGATTACATTAAAAAGCTTTTGCATAAACAAAACTGTTCTAACCAAAATCAAAAGAAATGGACAAAATTAGGAAACAGTTTTTACAACTAGTGTTACTGACAAAGGGCTCATTTCTAAAATATATAGAGAACTGAGTCAAATTTATTAAAAAAAAAACAAGCCATTCCCCAATTGACAAATGATCAAAGGATATGCAAAGGCAATTTGTAGATGAAGAAGTCAAAGCTATCTATAGTCATTTGAAAAATTGCTCTAAATCATTACTGATTAGAGAAATGCAAATTAAAGCATCTCTGTGATACCATACCTCTCAGATTGGCCAATATGACCAGAATGGACAGTGATCGATGTTGAAAGGGATGTGGGAAATCTGGGACACTAATGCATGTTGGTGAAGCTGAAAACTCATCCAACCTTTCTGTAGAGCAATTTAGAATTATTTCCAAAGGACAATAAAAATGTGCTTACCCTTGAATCCAGCAATAACACTACTGGGTCTATATCCTGAAGAGATCATGAAAAACAGTAAAAACATCATTTGTACAAAAATATCCATTGCAACCTTGTTTGTGGTGGCAAAGAATTGACCATTGAGGGGATGCCCATCAACTGTGTAATGGCTGGACAAATTGTGACATATGTATGTGATGGAATACTATTGTTCTATTAGAAATTAAGAGGAATGGGATTTCAGAGAAGTTTGGCAAAATCTGGAAGAATTGATGCTGAATAAGATGAGCAGAACAAGAACATTGTACACCCTAACAGCAATATAGGGATGATGATCAAACTTGATGGTCATGCTCACTCCATCAGTGCAATAATCAAGGATAACTTTTGGTTATCTGTGACAGAGAATACTATCTGTATCCAGAGAAAGAATTGTGGAGTTTAAACAAAGACCAAAGATTATTTAAAAAGTTGTACTACAGAATTTTGTTATCTTTAATAATTTATTTCTTCCTCAATGATGTTTTTTCTCTCAACACATTCAATATTGATCAATACATATTATGAAAATAATGTAAAGATTATCAGATTGATTTCTGTAGTGTATTGGGGTGAGAGGAGGGTGGCAAAAATTATAAAATTCAAAATCTTACAAAAATGTAAGGTAGAAATGACTATTGTATATAATTGGAAAACAAAATATTTATATAATAAAAAGCAACAAGGATCCTGATATGTATAAACAATCTACATTTGAGAGAATTAAGAAACAAGTAAGATAGAGAAAGGAATAGAATTGCAAGGTTGGGGAAAAAAAACCTTTCTATAGAACATGAGATTTTTTTTTTGGAACTTAAAGGAAAGTTTGTACAACATTAGGTGTAAATTAGGATGAAGAGCATTCCAGACATGGAGGACAGTCAAATAAAATATAGAGAGCTAAGAGAGAGAAGATCTTCCTCATGAAATGATCATCTAGCATTGCCGCTGTATTGAAGAGTTTAAGAAGGGGGAAAAGAGTGAAAAGATAGGAGGGTGATAGATATCTGAAAGAAGTGGACTTCTGTCAAATGTTTTCTATACTTCTCCAGAAGGAACAATAGTCCTTCCCCCACCCCCATCATGCCATCCAAATCCCCACCAAAGCTTGGTTATTACATGTTGCAAAGTGCTATACCTATATTTTGCATATCCCACCATTAGGCTTGTATCTGAAATGGACCACAGCAAAAGAAAGGGAACACTTTTTACAAAAATATTTATAAAATCTCTTTTCATTGTGGTGAAGAAATGGAAATCAAGGTGATGTCATCTCTTGGGGAATAGTTGAAAGATGCTATCTCCTTCTAGAGATAAAAAAAACCTTATAAATAGAACTACATATAGAATGATTTTACATATATATATATATATGTAGTCTATATGTAAATATATACATATACATAAATATTTGTCCTTAATGATAGCTATGCTTAAGATAGGAAGGGAAGAAGAAAGAAAAAAGAAAGCTACATGTTAACTTTATTATATATTTTAAAATAATAACAATTTATATATAATAGACTGGCAGTTTCATATACAATTATCATTTTCTATTCTACTTTCTAATGAAAATTATTGTTTCATTTCTTGAGTTCAAAATAAAATTAATATATCTTTCAAACCATTAATATTAAAAATGGAAAATACATTTTACATGACCCTGGTGAAGTCCTTAAGTGTAGAGTTAAAGAAAAGTAAAAAGAATTTGCTTTGTCAAGGGAACTTTCTTGTGTTTGTATTATACCATATTTCTCCCAAAGTAAGACTAGACCTTATATTAATTTTTGCTCCAGAATGCACTTTAGGATTTAGTTTCAGGGGATGTCTTACTATTTTATTTCATGTACAACTATCTGCATTCATTCATTTATTCATGTACAAATATATATATATATATATATATATATATATATATATATATATATACATATATATATATGTATATATATCTCCAAGTAGAGTCATGTCATCTTCTTCTGGAACATTGGTATAATTCTCCAAATCCCTAATTCCATCCTGAATTTCTTGCAGTTCCATTCCCTTTAGAAGCATTGACTCAATCTCTCATGTCCTGTCATGGAGATCACCTTAAATGAGTAGTTCTTGCTCATGCAGCTGCTCCTAGTGAAACACAGCTATCCATCATTTTTATCCCATGAATTCTTTACCTAAGTCAAGACCTCTTGCAGGCTGGCTTTCACAAAGTTTCCATGCTGATTTCTTTCCTTAGTTTCAATATAGTCATTGATTTTCATGTGCAAATGGTCCTATAATGGCTTGTTTATTGCAATATGAAGAGTCTGGAGATAGGTAGACATCCCTGAAGGAATCATTATTTGATCTATTCTTCTCTCTGCAAAGAAATTCTTCATGTCTTTAATGAGGTGAGTACTGACTGAATCTCAGACTAGAAAATCTCTTTGGCCACTTAGCAAAATAAGTGACAGCATTAAATGGATTCATTTCCTTATAACTGTTTGTATTCACCAAGCTTTTTTAGTTTCAATGAGTGTAAGGACCTGAAACAAGCTCAATCTTATCTTACTTGTGCCTAGGGCTGTCTTTCTATCTAGATGTTATCAAGTATGCACCTTATTTGTGCATTCTGTCTGTACTCTGATTGGTCATTTGGCAGTAAATTCCAAATTCATCTGTTTACATAGGCATCTATCTCTCATCCAAAGGCACTGACTTGGATATTTACAAATAATTATAATTTTATTATCATTTTTAAGTATTTATGTCAACAATGTATATTTATATTTAATTCTAAATTAATATTATTTTATAATTCAATGCATCTCTTGTATATTACAACAGATATACTAAATGCATCCATGTGGATTGCAATATTAACTGAGGTTTATTTTGGGAGTATAATTATAAGCATCCTGAAGCATCATGCTAGGGATTATTTTCGGTGAAATATGGTAGTGGTGAAAGCTTCTCCCGGTTTTCATAGAATCAAAAAGGTGACTTGCTCTTGGTAGTATACATCTTTATTGGCCTGCTCTGATTGGTTTAATTTACCATCCATCCAACCATCTTGGGTAGAGTTGAAGAGCTTAGAGGAATGAGATCATAATTTGAGTTATCTTCCTTTTCCCCCAAGTTTTATTATTTTAATGTATCTTACTGTCACTCTACATCTTTTCCTGAATAATTTGTGACCATCACTTTTATCACAGGTGAGTAGGAGTAAGGTATGCAGAGTTATAATAACTGAAATTAGCACAATGCTAGTATTCTTAATTATTTCAAGCAACATAAATATATTAAACACTGTTCCTTTCCATTACCACTTCTCCCATGGCAATGGGTTGAACAAATAAAGAACTTTTCCCTGCAGTAATATTTTGAATTTATCATATTCTTGAAACAGAAAATGCATGTCTTGAGTACTTTAGTTACCATAGCGACAAGCCTAATTTTCCCTTAGAATCTCCTCCAAGTATCACATGCTAAAAGTTTCATCCGTAAGGAAGCTTTTCATAAACTCACATGCACTTAAAAAATGAGCCATTAGGACATCAAGTTGATTTTTCAGAAACTACTTTAACAACTGCCCCATATCTCTCCTGAATATTTAAGGGAATTTTCTTTGAAAAATTAATCCTGTTGAATTCTGTCACTGACTTCCTTTGCTTTTATATATTCCCTGAGTGTTTTCATATATATATATATATTTGATTTTGGTGACCATCATTTTTCTACAGACATTTAATGGACTTAGAATCAGGAAGATCTGAGTTTAACTTGTAACTCTGAATTTAATTACCTGAATGTTTATGAATAAGTTTCAAATGTTTAAATGACCAAGATTCAAATAAACTTTACTTTTCTTATCTATAAAATGGGGATTTTAAGGGGCAGCTGGTTGGCACAGTGGATAGAGCACCAGCCCTGAAGTCAGGAGTATCTGAGTTCAAATCCGGCCTCAGACACTCAATAATTACCTAGATGTGTGACCTTAGGCAAATCACTTAATCCCATTGCCTTGCGAAAACCAAAGGAAAAATAAGGATTTAAAAACTGGTAGCATCTACATTGAACGATGCTCAGCAGAAAAAATAAAATGCTTTGAAAGTATAAAAATCCAAGAATGAATGATAATAATAATTTGACCTGTTGTATTATAATATTATATCATGCATGTAAGATATGCAATGATATAATTCAAAGATTTACAATCTAATATTTTTATTAAACTTTAAAATACCCTCATGGGCAGATATTTTGTCTACTTTTGCAACAGAACATAAGACATTAATTATTCCCAGCACTTAACATGGTATCAAACATACTATCTGCTAAAAGAATATTAATAGTATCCAAATTTGTCCCAAGACCGTTTCCATCTGATTTCCATTGAAAATATGAAAATAAGGCTAATTGTAACAACAACCAAAAACAATAAGAGCGGTAATTTATTTATGGAAATGGAGAAAATTATAGTTGGCCCTCAAGGTTCTGTCCTGGACCTTCTCTTTCCTTCTATACTATTTTACTTTGTGTTCTTATTGGTTACCACATCTCTACTGACAATGATCATATCAACTATCTTTCCCTAACTCTTTGGTGATCTCCAATGCCAGAATTCCAACTCCTTTTCTGGCATCTCAAACTAGAAGTCCAGTAGAGATATTTAACTTAATTTGAACAAAACAGAACTCATGATTTTTCCCCCTAAATCTTCTCCCCTTTCTCCCTGCCCTTTTCCTGTAAAGGAAACATCCTCCTCCAATTTCCTCAGGATTGCAGTAGTAGTCATCTTGGATTACTTATTATCTATTCAATCCCTTTCATAGCCAACTTTTTAAAGCCTGTCAATTCATATTTTGAACATTTCTTCAGTATTCCCCTTTTTTCCTCCCATATACTATTACCACTTTAATGCATGCCTTCCTTATCTCATACCTTGATTACTCTAATAGTCTGCTGCTGCAGTAGCCTGCTTCTGGGTCTTCCTGCCTCAAGTTTCTCTCTACTCCAATTCATCCTCCAATAGGCTTAACTGCTTCCCTGACTTCTTTAGGTTCCAACTAAAATTTCAACTTCAACAGAAAACCTTCCCTAACCATTCTTAATTCCAAGGCTTTTTCCCTATTAATTTTTTCCTATTTATTCTGTATAAAGCTCATTGATATCTATTTGAATTTTGTTCTGAATCCCCACCCCATTCAATTGCAAATTCCTAGAAATCAGGGCCTGTCAAGGGCTTCTTTTGCATCCCTATCTGACACACCTTAGGTGCCTTAATAAATGTTAATTAATTGATTAATTATGGCTTATTTCATTTCCATATGAAATTACAAGGTCATGTCTAAGATAATTAGACTTTTTGACTGATTATATGAAGAAATGATAGAAATCTATCATAACATGGTAGGTTGAAAAAATTTAGCACTTACTGAATTTCTAGAAAGACATAATCACGTGACTATACTGGACAGATTAGAATCATCCTAAATTAAAAGATCACAAAGACTCACTCTAACTCCATCTCAAATATTTTGAGAATTCAATAGATAAATTGAAGAATCAGAACAATATCAATATGCCAATTTCTCCACCATCACCTAGTGCTGCTCTCATTTGCAATGGTCATCAATCTTCTTGACTAATAGCATATTACAGCAGCATAACACTCTTTGAAAATGTAGTCCCTCCCTTTGAGCCACTCATTAAATGCAACCTTTAAGAAAACTGTGACCCTTTGAAAAATTCATCTTTGTACCATATGCAGTAGAAAATATTGACTAGCTTTAATCATCAGAGAGCATCCTACTGATCTGGTAACAGAGTTTGTTCTTTTGCTGTTTCTTCCCTATAATTGATGCAGTTCAACCTCCACATGTTGTTTGAACAACATGTCAAGTTACAAAGTGAATTTTCACCTTCAGAGGTTCCAACTCACTTAGCAAAATGGCAATTAGAAATGTGTACTGAATTAATTTAGGTGTCACCAGCAATAGCAGCTTAACATCATATTGCAAGACAAAGAGATACACTGTGGTGTTGGGGACCCACGTCAAAGTCCATATCTCTAAGTATACAATGGATCAATGCAAAGATGCTTTTAAGCAGGTTCTTACTCTGGCAACTACTCCCTGGGATTTCTCTTTTCTGTTATCATCCATTAGAGACTTAGAATCAGTCACATTGTATGTCAGATCTGTCAAAGTTATGTCTTCAGAGTCCCTGGTGCCACCATAGGGATTAGTTTCAAAATCAAAGCTTTCAATCACTTTAACTGCAGAAGCAAAACACACCTGCCTCTGGAATTTGGCCCTGAACTTCTACAGGTAGATATTTAATTCCCAAATTGGATCTCATTGGTTCAGAACGCCACATCTTAGATCACTTATATATACCCTAATTATGACTAGTTTCCAGAGAACAACTTTTCCCTCTGTATTTTCTTTATGCTCTGGAGCACAGGCATAGACTTAAAAGTAAGCTTACAACACTCTTGTTGTTAGACATGCTCCTTAAATTACAGATAACACTGACAAACCTCCCCACCCATACATAACACCAAAGTCACATTCACTGTCCGTCTTCCACACAATAAGAAAACTCCACATACAAATTTAATCAACTTCTAAAATTTCTAATCCATCCTCCACAACGCTTCCCAAAGTCAACAACCATCAGCATCCAGGACTCATCTCTGGTTCCAGCAAATAAAACTCATTAAACCATAGGTTGCCGAAATTTATGTAACTCAACCCACAGTAACTACCTTCTGATGCTCTAATTAATGTGATCAAAGACAAATCATTCAATGAACATATTCTACTAGATTAGAGGGTCTTAGCCTTTATAATGTCTCACACCCCTTAGACAATCTATTGAAGCCTATGGACCCCTTTTCAAAATAGTGTTTTTAATTTCATAAAATCTAGAGAATTAAAAGTGAAATCAATTATATTGAAATATCTGTGTATTTTCTCCATTTAACTCTCTCTCTGTCTCAATCTCTGTTTCAATCTGTGTCTCTGTCTCTGTCTCTGTCTCTGTCTCTCTCTCTCTGTCTGTCTTAATATATGAATCCTTAGATTTCTTATATATTAAAGTCTTCAATGGCTAATTGGCTTTGAGTGCAATGGAAAGTATCAACTTTGCTTTTATATAGTTTTTTTCATTAAAAGAAGTAAATCCATGGATGACTTCTTTGATGAAATCACTCATGAATTTAAAAGCAAAAAGAAAGTTCTGGCAGTAAATTTATGGAACTACTGAGGGTAGACATGGCACAGTCAGACTGTTTACAGCTGGTACTGGATAGCACTGACATGGATGTCTGGGTAATAGATTAAATTTTTCAAGATGAAGATGTCAGGTTAGGTAAAGGATGATGGAAATGATTGCTGTGAATGTGCAGCTACTGGAAACTACTGCACTTGTGCTATTTTTTTCTTGTTTGATACCACACCTTGTGTCTTTGTGGATGTCTTTCTTCATGCACATAGTTAAGAGTTAAGCTGTCAGAATTGTCAGATTGTGGAAGGCGTGCAGTGGAAGGCTTTTTAGTACGCAATGAAGCATGAATCCAAATTATACAACATGAATAAATCCTTTCTGGGGATATGTAAATAAATGCATAAAATGCCTTTAATATTTAATTCACTAGCTCCTAATAATATTTGTTTGTAGAGGAGATAATAAATTTTAACCATTTCTAATCTCATAAACGAGGATAATCCTTAGAAGCTTATATTAATATAGAATATTTTAAAAAGTAGTTGTCTCAGTTTCTAAAAATGAATATTGCCCTATCTCCTTAAAATATTTTAGAAATACTATGACTTCTTTAAGGTAGGGTTAATATAACTTCCATCATTAGAAAAAGACTTTGTTAGTTACTTTATTTTACTATTATTTTATTTGGAAATTCTGTGTCTGTTATAATTCACTGCAGACTTCGATCTACAGTATCAAATGAAATAATGAGAAAAAAGCTCAAATGAAATGGACATAAGGAATAGATTTCAAATGTTATTATAAAGCTGGAATAATCAAACCTGAATGATGTAGTTTGATTTTGTTTTAAGTAGATCAATGAATCAGACTTGATTATCAAGATATAATAAGTCAAAAATATTGGTAGTAATGATACTTAGGGTAAGAACAAACCAAAATAAGCTAAAAATGGATATCCAAATTGAGTGTAAAAGAATTATATCACGCACACACAGACACATACACAGACAAACACACACACATACACAAACACCCATTTGCCCTGCTTACATAAATCCAGTTTGTTTCTAAAGAAACACAATGTTCTCTTTAAAAAAAAGGGGGGGTGATAAAAACCCAAACTCACACAAAAACATCCAATGTCCAAGAGCTTTCTTGAGTTCCCAAAACATATGAAGATCAGTGAGGTCTGCCAGACAATGAAAAGAATTCCATTAAGATCAATAATAGTCTTGCTTTCAGGTATGTAAAGGCAAAGATTTTAAAAGAGTTTCTAAGATGGAGGCTGTCATCATGGACTCATGCCCTTCATATTCGTCAGGACTATCCTGGAAAATGGGGAAAGTAATAGAAATATTGGTAGTAGTAGTAGTAGTAACAGCAGCAGCAGCAGCAGCAGTAGTAGTAGTAATAGTAATAGGAGGAAGAGGAGTAATACTAATACTAGTAGTGGTAATAGTGGTAGTGGTTGTCATGGTAGTAGTAGTAGTTATGGTGGTG
This sequence comes from Macrotis lagotis, assembly GCF_037893015.1. Taxonomy (NCBI): domain Eukaryota; kingdom Metazoa; phylum Chordata; class Mammalia; order Peramelemorphia; family Peramelidae; genus Macrotis; species Macrotis lagotis. The sequence continues at coordinate 145,570,571 of NC_133665.1, forward strand.
GTTGTGATGGTAGCTCGCATTTAAATAGTGCTTATGATAAGCTAGGCATGGTGCTAAGCAGTTTATAATTATCTCATTTGATTTGTACAATAATTCTGGGATATAGTTAGTACTATCATCCCCACTGAACAGAGTTCTGACTCCTAGGCTTTTGTGCTCTCTGCTGTTCTATGCTTCCTAACTGTCTTACTTTATGCCTCAGCTTCTTCAATTTCTCCAATTACTGACTAGCTTATTTCTCATTTACAGAGACTCCAGAGTTGACCTTTCCTCCAAATCCACCTCTCCTCCTTTTCCTTTCTTCTGTTCTTCTCCATCTCTGTATCTGCCTCTGGCTCTAATTGCTCTCAATCACCAACATTTTTTTAGTTCTGAATGCCAAATCCTGAATTTTGTCCACTGTCTATATCAATGTCCAATTGCATTCATTTCTAGAAGAAAATGATACTAAGAATACTGAACTCCAGAGAACACTGTTTATTCTCAATGTTAAAGAAGACAAGAAGAGAGGAGAGGGGGGAAAGAAGAAATGAATTTGAAATTTTATTCCATTAAAGTATCTGGAAAATGAGAGAATACACATCATCCTATTGTATCGATAAGGAAACAAAACAGACAGGTATAAGTGTCTTGTCTAGTGTTACTCTAGTAATTGTCTATGGATGGATTTAAGCTCAGATATTCCTGACTCTAGGCCCAGTACTCTATCAGTTGCACCATCCTTATCCCAAACAGCACCTTTTTTATTTTATTAGATTGATTCCCTGAAATAGTTTGAGAGGATCTCAAATAACATAAGAAATTGAAAGGAATTTCATATCTTCATATAAGAGTTGACTGGGGACAGAGACATCACTTCCCATCTGAACTATTGCAATAGCCCATTCTTTATTTGGATTTACTATACACTTAGTCTTTACTCACTTGTGTGTCTCTGTTATATTACATTAAGAAAATGTAGGCTCTTTGAAGACAAGTATTATTTCGTTTTTCTCTGTGTATTTTTAGAGTTTAATTTGGGACATTGCATATAGTAACTGCCTAACAAATGTTTGTTGAATTAAATATCACAGAAGGGAGTCCAAGTAGTGAGAGGTATAACTTGAGGGACTTGTGTAACTATTATCTTATTTTAAAATAAAACTTGCAACAGCAAAATTTTCCTTTTATATAAATGTTATTCTCTTGTGGGAAGCTAGCTGACCTCTCATGTCTATACCAGATATAGAAAAGGGTTCCAGAAATATTGTCAAAGATCCAGCTGTCAATGACCTTAAAAATAAAAAACACTGTGATCTTATTAATGAATATTTTTCTGCTTCAAAGATCAGAAAATTTTACAGAGTTGGAAGGACCGCATATACTATTTAGTTTAATGTCTAATTTTACATAAAAGGAAACTGAGTCCCACACATGTTAAATTATTTGTTCAAGACAACACTTTTAGTAATTATAGGAAGGTAGTAGGAGGTCTCAGATCAGTTGAGTCCTTTAATCCACTTGATGATATTTTAAGACTTTCACACAATGAAATGACACCATTTTGAGGATAAATTAAGAAGTCAGAGAGACAATAATATATACAAGTATACTGTTAATTAAGAAATGGTAAAGGTTTTAAGAAGAAAAATGAAAATGGGGACTTGCCCCTGAGAAGGATACCTTCAGTAAAAATTTAATTTTTGTTTTTCTGTCTTTTCCCCTCTTAGGACAGCTGATATTCATTAAGGGAGCCAAGAGAAGCAGCTTTTAGGAGAACTTCTTGAAGTCAAGAGGATTATGGGATTTTTCTCTTTCCTCCTAATTTATCACTCTCCACTGAGATGAATGTCTTACAGCAGAGGCAAATGGACATGGGAAGCAGTCTAAGAGGAGAATCTAAAGCCATGCTTCTGTCAATTTGAAGTTGTGAAATTCAAAAGGATAATACAACTAAGATTATAGTCAAGTTGAGTTAGGCAAGCATCAGAGTCATGTGCCCAGTACAGGAGAAGTTTGAGGACATTTTTAGAAAACATCATGAAAATTGGATATATAAAATTCATATGTGTTCTTTACCTGCTCACTTCTTCACTTATAAATACTACATGTAACTACTTTTTCAGTGATATTGGATAGATTATATACCTCAGCACATGGCTAATGTTTTCCTGGAGTTTTTCTTGCAATGCTATTCTGATCAATGCTTTACCTTGGACTACTGTCATTTAGCTGATTGTTGAGAGTTAAACCCATCAGTAGACTATGGTGAACAATAATTTTAAGACTTTGGGTTCATAGATTAACTTGGCCCTTGGGAAGCTGTCCTTCAGGGAAGTTATAAGTGGAAAGTAAGGAGGAAATAAACATCAGAGGTGGTAGAGATCCAACCTACATCCTCTAAAATTAGAGCAAGTAGTCTTTCCACAGTACCAAAACATTTTCAAATTTCAGCATGGTCTGGCACATGATCATGTTATGCTAAATTTCTCCAAGGATGATTCTTTCTCTCTCTGTCTCTCAGTCTCTCTCTGTCTCTCTCTTTCTGTCTCTCTGTCTCTCAGTCTCTCTCTTTCTCTCCCCCTTCCCTCCTCCTCCTCCTTCTCTTCCTTTCTTCTTTTCCATCTCTGTATCTGCCTGTGCCTCTAATTGCTCTCAATCACCAACATTTTTTTAGTTCTGAAAATATTTTTTCACTCTCTTATGTACACATATATATATATATATATAGACCTAGAGACATATAAACACATGTGTATATTCATGTACATATAGGTCATATATATATATGTATTTTTATATATGTGTATGTATAGTCTATATGTCTGTACAAAATTGGTTTAATTTCTTGTCACCAACACTCTAGAAGGAATGCTCTCTTTGGGAAGTTGAAGAAAGTGTTGTCTGAAGACTATTTCTCCTCTCAGATACTCTGAACTTAGGAATCCTGCCCAAGTACTTCTTTTTACAAAAGAGGAAAGAAAGTTTAGAGAAATGAAGTGATTCCTTAAAGTCACCAAGCTAGTGGCCAAATAGTAGTCAAATCTGGTTTAGAAACAAGGCCTGCTCATATCTGGGCCAGAGGATTGTAAGTCTATCTAAGGTTTTTTTGAATCATTTTTTACACAAAAAGATGATAATGACAGTAGTGGCTAACTTTTACAAAGCACTTACTTAGGTACTGTTACTCTTTGAAAGTAGGTGTTTTTATTATTCCAATTTTACATATGAGGAAACTGAGACAAAGATTAAGTAATTTGCCTAGTGTTACATAACTAGTAAATGTCTAAATTCATAATTGAATTTGGATTTTCCTGAGTTTAGACCATATCCACTGGCCTAATTAGGGTCAATGTGCCTAAGAGCCACATTTTATTTTTAAAAGTCAAATTATAGGGGCAGCTAGGTGGCATAGTGGATAAAGCACTGGCTCTGGAGTGAGAAGTACCTGGGTTCAAATCTTGTCTCAGACACTTGATAATTACCTAGCTATGTGGCCTTGGGCAAGCCACTTAACCCTGTTTGCCTTACAAAAAAAACCTAAAAAAAAAAGTCAAATTATAAGCATAATGTGAAATTGGAAGTAATTTCATCTTAGAAGGTCAAAATGTAAGATAACACATTAATGTAGCATAATTCCATCAGAAATAATATCATGTAATTTTAATTGAATCAAGCTTAACTGATACATATTTTTGTGGCATTAAAGGAAATAGAGCAGGAATATATTACTCTATAATAATCACATAATATTAATCTTATTTTCAAATGCAATAAGCTAAATAGATATATGATCAACTTCCACACAAAGACTAGTTCCAAAATGGAGTATTTATTTGAATAATTTTGCTTTGTACTCATCCCTGATATTGAGTTGACATTTCAGGAGTTAGAACAAAAAAATATATCTAAATGCACATTTGGAGTAATTGTGACTGGAGAGCAGAGAAATTATAAGATAAAATTTGGTTTCAACATTGTTGTGATAGGCAACTCTGTGAGACTATAAATACAGGGCAGGTAGCAATCTACTTTGGTAGAGGGAGTTTTCTCTTTGGGCACTGTCTCTTCCAGTGAAGTCATAGGATTCCCTAAAAAGATCTAGAAATAATTTGGGGAAATGTGAACTGGATGTTGATCCTTTTCATCATCATCATTATCATCATCATCATAATATTGACAGCTCACTGAACTGATACAAGTTCATTAATGCCTGTGGGACTAGGGGGAAAGATATGGATTTGAATCTCTCCTATAAAATGGTGATTAAGATACCTTTGCTACATGACTTGTGAAATTGTTTTAAGAGCTGTGTTGAAAGTTATAAGGCAGCATATAAATGTAAGATCTACTAATGAAAGTATATCCATAGAGATACTCCTTTTGAATATTTTATCCATACTAACAACTCATAGATTGTAATGTAATGATATCTGACGTAGGTGACAAAAATGCTCTCATTCCCATTACACAAAGAAGAAGAGAGGTGGGAGAGCTAATGTGATCTGCCCTGTGATAAAGAAGCTAGTATATTTTGCAACTGAGGTTCGCCTGCAAATTTTCTTTTGTCCCATGCCCAGGACTCTTTGAACATGTGAAGTTGTTTCTAATCACCGACTTGGATGGAGGCATTCCACAGGAGGGCAAATAGGATGGTATGATATCCAGAAACATTTTCAAAGTGGATGGAATGAATTTCAACATATAGAGGAGCCAATTTCAGAAAAAAAGAACGAAATCAGGAGTTGACCAATCTGTCATTTTCAGTTATAGTGACATTAAGTGAATAAATTTTCTCTTTTCCTTAACCTATGAAACAGCTAGTTCATTTCTAATTTTCCACCTAATACTAATTGTCTACATTTCTAAAATTAAGAGGGAATTAACTAGCTCAATACCATGATGTGGGAATTAGTATGGGTTGAAAGCATCATTGGGATTAGATTCAGCAGAAAAGGAATTTCAGTTCTAGATGTCTTTCCTCATATATTTATGTCTCTGCCTCAGTGTACCCATCTGTAAATTATAGATGATGATTACTACCCAGGTTACCGTTTTGTTGAGAAGAAAGCATTTTGTAAACCATAAAGCTTTTTATCAGTGGGATTTACTATTCTGAGATTCAATCTAAGAATCTCCCTAGAACTGCACAATGTTGGAATGAGCTTCTCTATGAAGTGGCAAGCTTTTTTCTCCAGAATTGTTCAAGTCATATTTAGAAGATATTTATGCTATATTCTGATTTTTTTTAGGTTTCTGCAAGGCAAATGAGGTTAAGTGCCTTGTCCAAGGCCACACAGCTAGGTAATTATTTAATGTCTGAGTCCAGATTTGAACTCAGGTACTCTTGACTCCAGGGCCAGTGCTCTCTATTCACTGCACCACCTAACTGCCCCAACATTCTAATTAAAAAAAAAATTTGGACAGAATTTCTTCATCTTAGCACTTAGCACAGACTCTAGTAAATAGTAGGTGCTCAGTAATTGGCTCTTGATTTTCAGCTTAAACTGGAAGAAACTAATGACAACAAATTGGTCAGATTGCTAAGAATTATAGGAGCATGAGCAAAAACTTAAAATGAACAAGAACTTTCAGAATTCCATTGGAAAAGTAATAGTATTTTCTCTGTGTGCTCAAAAGAAAGATGAAATAATATACAGGACAAGTTTTCTCCCATGAGTTTAACCCACTTTTAATGACGAATTGCCCTTAAATAAAAAGAAATCATCTGTGAGGGACACAACTATAATTCTGAATTTGTCAGATGTGTTTTTCTGTGACATTTAAAAGATGAATGTGCTATGTATTAATTATCTTTTTACCTCTGTACTTCTGATTATAGATTGCTATGTCAGCACGTGAAATCAAGGTGATACTGCAATGTGTGCTGTTAAACTTTGTAGGAAATCAGCAGTCATATTTCTGTTGTGTCCAAGTCTCTTATTAAATATCCTGTGCTAACTCAGTTAGCTCACTCCTTTGTAATCAGAAGTCTACTGATCGGAAAATGTATACACAGTTCAGTGTCAGACTCTGAAAATACGTAGATGGAGTTAAGGAGATTTTTCTAATTACCAAAAGTAGAAAGGAAATGAACAACTTCTACTTACGTACTTTTATATATATGATATAGGTCTTTGTGTGTGTGTTTGTGTGTGTGTGTGTGTGTGTGTGTGTGTGTGTGTGTGTGTGTGTGATTCTACCCTAGATAAAAGCAGTAGGGGCTTTGCAACAGGACACTAAAATTTAGAGTTTGAAAACATCCAAAGAATGGTCTTTTTAGCAGGAAATTAATGCTTCTTTTTCTTCAATTTAATTTGCTTTAATTCTATCTTTTATTGTCACAATGATGGTGAGAATGAGTTTAATGTTGTTTGTCCCAGATATGTCTATTTCTACTTAATCAAAGTATCGAAATTACTAGTTAGGGTTTTTGAACATGTCTTTCATAATTCTGAATTTCTTGCAGAGATAAAGCTTACAATTATATAACTTTGTGGTAAAATTTAGGGGACTTTTATGTACCTATCCTTCAAAATATGCATACACATTAATTTCTGAAATTCCACTAAGGACTCATTACTTGTCATAAATCTATATCATTCATTTTAATGGAAGGACTTAATGCCATAGTGCCACTTTAACCTCATATTAAACAATTTTAACCTCACTTTTCCTTGAAGTTCTGATTGTCTTGTTGAGAGGAGAATTATCTAAATTGGGAATACCCTGTTTTGAGATTTTAGAACTGGGAAAAATTAGCAGAGGAACTAGTCCTCTGTCTGGATTACCATCATCAATTTCACTTTCCATGGTTATTTGCTTCATTCTGGAAGGCAAAATTTACATGCCATACACATTTAGCACACTTTAGCTCCATAATATGTGAGAGGTAGTGATTCTGAAACAATTGGAAATTAATGTTGGGGGACTTCTGGAAGTGCAGCCGAGATGGCATGTTAGAGAAAACAGTCAAGATTTTCTAACATTTCTTTCCAAACATATTTAAAATAAAACCTAAATAGAATTCTGGAGCAGCAGAGCCAATAAAAGATCAAGGCAAGACATTTTCTTATCCAAAATAACTGGTCAGAGAGAAGTTTCTGGGGATCATTTTGCTTTTAAAGAGTACAGGACAGGACACCACAGGGCAACTCTATTGCCCAAATCCAGTCACAGGTTTAATGTATAAAGGAATGTTTGCTTTCTCAAGGGAACACAGCATGATTGAACAGTGTCACTTTTGATCAGAGAGGATCAGAGATCTTGAGGAACATTATGGCTTCTGGTTTCAAGGCAAGAGTTGTCCCTGAGGAGCAGTATTGCTTCTGCTTGAAAGTAAGTAGTGACCCCACTTCTTCCTAAATCACACTCTATGGAAGCACTAAAATCTTTTAAACCCTTAGATTTCAATCTGAAAACAGCAATGTGACAGCCCCATTTTCACCTCCACTTCAACCTATCTCAACCCAAGTGTAATATAAAGTTCAAAGTCAAAAAATAAGCTGAAAAAATAAGGAAACAAAGAAAAAGGAATCAGACAATTAAAAAAGAATTATGTAACAGGGAAAATCAAGGCATAAACTCTGAAGAAGATAACAGGGATAAGACAGTTGCAAACAAAAACTGAAGGAAAAATGTGAGTCTGACATAAATCAAACAAGAATTCCTGGCAGAGATTTTTTTAAAAAACTATTATAAACATCTGAATCGAAAATCAGTAAAGAAAAACAATAAGAAAATAAATGAAAGTGACATGAAAAAAATAATAAAAGAAAATTACCAGCTTGGTAAAAGAGGCACAAGAAGTACAGAAGAAAATAACTGAAAAACCAGAACTGATCAAATGGAAAAAGAGGTACAAAAAATTATTGAAAAATAAAACTTCTTAAAAACTAGAATTGAGCAAGTGGAATTTAATGATTCCAGAAGACATTGAGACACAATACAACAAAGTCTAAAGAATGGGAAAAAAAAGATGGAAGAAAATTTGAACCACCTCATTAGAAAAAAAATAAACCAAATAACAAGCCTGGAAAATAGATTTAATAGAGATAATTAATAAACTACCTGCTAGAGTGATTCTATTATGCTACAGTTGATGCAAAAAAGGCAGGAGTAGCAATTATGATCTCAGATAAAGAAAAAAACACAAAAATAGATCTAATTGAGAAAATTACAGAAACCACATCTTGCTAAAACTCACCACAGAAAATGAATTAATATCCATGCTAAGTATTTATGCATCAACTGACATATCATCCATACTTTTAAAAGTAGAAGTTAAATGAATTATAAGAGAAAATGAAGTGGGGTCCTTACCTTTCCTTTCTCAAAGCAAAATACATGTGATTGATAATGAAAAAAAAAAGAATCTTAAAAGATATGCAGAATTTTAGAAAATTTAAATATGATAGATCCCTAAAGAAAGGAGTATATATTTCACAGCTTATTCAGCAACAATATGGAATTCACAATTACATTCAATAAAGGGCTTTGGAAGCATAAATTAAAAATATTTAGAAACTAAATAAAATGATACTAAAATTTCAGAGGCTCAAATAAGTAATTTAAGAAACAATGATTTCATTAAACAGAATAATGATAATGGGGCAACATACTATCATTTGTTTGATAAAGCTGCAGCAGTACTTGGGGAAAATTTAAATCTTTAAAAGTATACATCAATACTAGAAGGAGGCAAATCAATAAATTGGGCATGCAACTTAAAAGGACAAATTTTAAACCCTCCATAAAACATTAAAATCAAAGTGTCAAAATCAACAGAGAGATTAACAAAATTGAAATAAAAATTAAAAAGAAAACTGGGAGAGTTTATGGAAAAGTAATGAAATAGATGAACCACTCGTTAATTTGTTTCTTTTAAAAGAGAAAAAAAGGAAACACTATTACTGGTATCAAAAAATATAAAGAGTATATTCCCCACTAGTGAAGATGAAATTCAAGCAATTATTAGGAGTTATTTTGCCTTATTTTATACCAATAAATCTCAACAAAGTGAAGTGTATGAATATTTACAAAATTACAACTGCCCAGATTAATAGAAGAAAAAACTGAATACTTAAATAAACATTATAGAAAAATATATTGAAAAAGCCATAAATGAGATTCCTAAGAAAAATCCCAAGGACTAGATGATGTCATATATAAATTTCATCAAACATTTTGCAAACAACTAATCCCATTACTATATATTACTATTTAAAGAAATAAGTAAAGGAATTGTAATAAATTCCTTTTATGACTAAAATATAGTTTTGATACTTAAACTAGAGAGATCAAAAACAAATAAAGAATTCTGTAGACCAATATCCTTAATGAATACTGATGAAAACTCTACTTAAAGTACTAGCAAGGAGATTAGCAATATATCACAAATATTATACATTATAATTAGCTGGAATTTATAACAAGATTGCAAGACTGGTCAGTATTAGGAAAGTTATAAGCATAAGTGATCATATTAATAATGAATAAAACAAAATACATTACTTTCTCAACAGAAGCAGAAAAAATTTTTGATCAAGGAAAATAAAATATTACAATTTAAATATATACCCAAAGGGCTATAAAATTGTACAAACTCTTTGCCCCCCCCAAAATACCACTAACTTGGCTGTCTTCCAAAGAAATCAAAGAAAAGGGAAAAGGACTTACATGTACAAAAATATCTATCTGGAAACTTTTTCATGGTGGCAAAGATTTGGAAATTGAAGAGATGGCCATCAACTGGAGAATATCAAAGCAAGGTGGGGCATATAATTGCCTTGAAATACTATTAGGGTAAAAGAAATGATGAATGGGGTGCTTAAAAATAACAACTGGAAAGATATATAGAAAGCAAAGTGAATTGAGCAAAGTCATGAGGGTATTTTATTCAATAATAGCAACGTCATAATAACAATCAAATATGAAAAATGTAGACATTCTCATCATGACAATGATTCAAGAGAATTCTAAATGACACATTGATTGGAAAAAAATGCTGTTCACAAGGGGCACCTAGGTAGTAGAGTGGATAAAGCACAAGCCCTGGAGTCAGGAGGCCCTTACTTTTTCTTGATTTTCTTTTTTTGTGATATAGTTAATATGGAAATGTATTTTCTATTGACTTCACATGCATAAGTGCTATCATATTGTTGGCTTTTCCATGAGTGGCAGAGAATAGAGAAGCAGGAATAGAATTTTATTTCAATATTTTTATTTAAATTTTTTTAAAAAAGTATATGTTAAAAATAAATAAATGTATTTCAAAAAGAATTGGCTTCAAAAAGTATAACTTTTTTCTGATATTTGATTTTGTGACTTTGTTCCAACCATTTAATCTTTTAGATGCTCCAAACAATTATCATAAGACTCTCTCAGTTGAATGAATTTTCTCCCAGGTATTTCCCAACATCAATTAAATAAAAAGTCTTGATATTCCTTCACTCCCTAGTTTTCCCCAAAGTAATTTTATAAATGTATTAAATGTATCCATTAGAAATTAGGCACACCAGAAAGGATACTAAAAATCAGGGCAGAAGGGCAAATAACCCATGTTCTACAATGTAGAGTCATTTAAGCAATTTTGCTGTTATATGGACCTGAAGACCTGTAGAGGATGCTAAGAGGGATGTCTTCATTGGCATGTTCATTACTTATTTCTCCACACATTGAACTTAGGACACTAAACATTTACTATATACTTAACCATGTCAGTACTACTACTTGGAATCTGGACCACATTTGCTTTCTGTTTTGACTTAAACACCCTGAAATATGATACCATTCTCACTCTTATGTTTCTAAGTCCAACCTATTGTTTCCCTGTGAACAAAATTGTCAAATGTAACTGAATGCTCAGGTATGACACAAAAAATATCACATGTTTTGTCCTGGTCAACTAGTCCTTAGGTCCATTCTGGTCTCTTGTGGTCTTCCCTATCCCATTCTCATTAAGGACTAACTTGTTATAAAGTTTATTTTTCTCACCAGGAAAAAAACACAGAAGAATGTTTTAGTTTCTTAATAAGAATTTGGAATATAAATTGAATGATTATAAGTTGATTGACAAAGCCAGCAAGTTGGGAGGGGGCAGAGGTAAGGGTGTTGATGCAAGGCAAAGATATATGGAGGTTCAGTTGCTGCTGTCCTGGTACAGAGAAACCTTTTAGCACAGACCTTTCTATTCATTAAGTTCAGATCAAAAAAAGACAGTAAAGTATGTTCTAGTTTAAGACCCCTAGTAATGAGTCATTCATCCTTTAGGCAGGCTGAAACCTTCCTAGTGCTTCATCCCATTTACTGAAGTCATTTACCTGTCATTGGCCTTTCTTTAATTCAGCCGTTATGAAGTAATGAGTTTTCAAAACCCTGATGAAAAAAACTTAGGTGAGACAGAGATGCATTACAGAATAAAAGAACAAATCACCAGTTCATGAGATATAATGGAGAAGATCCTTTCTCTACTGTTAATATATTTTATCATGTATTAAAGGTACACAATTGAAGTCATAGAAAAATTCCAAGTCATCACTGAATATGAAAGCATTCTTCTTTTTCTGATAATGAAACTAAGAAAATAATTTATCGACTGTTATAATGGATAAAACTCATTGGCAATGAAAAAGCTTAAGCCTCATCTGTCATAGAAGTGAAATGTGCATCAATTTGTCAGTTCTATGAGTGATTTCAAGGTACACAACTCATTTTAGAGACTCCATCCCATGGTTTCAGTTTGAGATGCATGTAGCATTCATGTGGAGATATTCAGGAGGACAACTGGAAACAGGGAATTAGAGGTCAAGATGGAGATTTGACCAGTATACAGAAATGTGGAAGTCATCAGAAATGCGGGTAACTTGAATAGGAACTACATTCTTGTGATTTCCTAAATGAAACCTTGGGTTTGGGTATCATCTAATTTTAAAAAATTTTTCTTTTGGGGGGGGTGGTTGTTTTTTGTTTTTATTTTTGTTTTGCAAGGCAATAGGGTTAAGTGACCTCTGCCTAAGGCCACACAGCTAGGTAATTATTAAGTGTCTGAGGTCAGATATGAACTCAGGTCCTCCTGTCTCCAGGGCTTGTGTTCTATTCACTGAACCACTGAGCTACCCCAAGATTACATATTCTTCTTTTTAGGTTTTTGCCAGGCAAATGGGGTTAAGTGGCTTGCCCAAGGCCACACAGCTAGGTAATTAAGTGTCTGAGACCGTATTTGAACCCAGGTATTCCTGACTCCAAGGCCAGTGCTTTATCCACTATGCAAGCTAGCCGCCCGAAAATTACCTATTCTTAATACAGTTTCAAATGACTTGAACTTTTTATTTAGATATCCATTTAAACACATTTAAGCTTGATTGTAGAATAAAAGCTAGTCTATTTAAATTAGCAAACATTACCATATCAGAAGACAAGGAACACAAATCTAATTATAATCCTAAATCAGTCTCTTCTCTTGGGTTTGACTCTTGGCTCTCCCTTAAAAGTGAGGAATTTAAATCCAAATTATATGACTATAAATATTAGTCCTTTTACTTTTTTTAAAAAATAACTACTCTGGAAATTACATAGGAATTTGAGAGGACAGAGAAAGGATGTAAAACCTGCCACTAATGCTTATGAAAGCATTGGCAAATATCATACCTTGGTTGCCATAGCTAGTGTAAAGCTAGGCAAAATGGATAGATTACTGGGTCTAGAGTCAGGAAGACCAGAATTCAAGTCCATTCTCAGAGCCTTACTAATGAGCAAACCATTTGATCTCTGTATTCAGGAACTGATCTCAGAAAGAAATAGTACTTACTTCAGTTTTGCTGTGAGGAACAAATGAGATGATTGGAAAGCACTTAACAATGTGCCTGACACATTGTAAGCACTATATACATGTTAACTAATTATTATCACTATTATTATTATTATTATTATTATTATTATTATTATTATTATTGCCTTCATGAACACTAAAAGAAATTATGAATGAACCATGTTAAGTCATTTTGCTGATCCTTGAAAGAAAAAAATAGAAATCTATCCTTTCTATTTTCTTTAATGAGAATACTCACAGGAAGCTCTTAGCAGGGAAGGCATAGAACACTCATACCTTTACCAAGTTGCTACCTTTGTTATCTGATTTATCAAAGTAAAACTACTCTCAATGATGGCAATACAAGGAATAAGGATATTAGGTATCCATTCTCCCATAATTTTTCCTTTCCTTTTCCTTTAGCATTCTTCTGAGAGTAATTTTTGAGACTTCCACTGCTGTATAGGTTTCCATTCAATGTACATGATTGGGCAACATCATTCTGTTATGATTCCACCTTTACCTAAGAGCAAAGAAAAGGGTAGAAATAATGAAAATGAATGAGGAAGGAAGGGAACAGGAGCAAATGTGGAAAAGATAAAAGTTGAGAAGAGAAGACAATAGAAGATGACAGAGCATAGAAGTCTAAAATAGAGGAAAGAAGAGCACAAAAGAGAAAATGGGAAAGGAAAGAAAAGGAAGGAAGAGAAAGGAAGACACCTAAATTTAGAAAATGACACAAGGATGTTAATCCCATTAAAAGAAACTAAGTAGAATACTCAGAATCAATAAAAGGCAGTACCCACGTAAGTCAATGAAAGAAGCAGCCACAAATCCCCAAATGATAAATGATCAGAAGGTATGAATACTTTCTAGATTAAGAAATCAAAGCAATCTATAGCCATATGAAAAAATATGCTCCAAATCACTATTGATTAGAGAAATTAAAACAATTCTAATGTACTACCTTATACCTATATATACCTATATATAGCTATATAACTACTTTATGCCTATCTTATACCTAAGGTACTACCCATACCTAACAATATGGAACTATACTGATGGAAATAAGGTTGATAAAATATATATACACCTTTGATCCTGTAATACCACTACTTGGGTTATATCCAAATGTACATTATAAAAAGGAAAAGATCTTATATGAGCAAAAATATTTACAAGTAGGGTGGAGTCAAGATGGGGGCCTTTCCTAGGAGTTATATCCTAAATATTTTTTAAAAAATTAAAATTATCACTCAAACTGAATTCTTGAGAGAGAATGCACAGAAAGATGCAGTGAAGCAATTCTCCAGTTTAAGGTAATGTGGAAGATCAAGGAAAGGCTCTATTCCATGGGGTTAGAGGAACAGCAATGCAGTCAGAATCTTCTCACTGGAGTAAAGGAGCTCCAATCTTCTGGGAATAGCCTGCAAGACACCTGGGTCCCATGGCCCTCTGGCTCCTGGCAGCAGAAGTTGTTTTATGATCTGCCAATGCAGGGAATACCAAGCAAGATCAGCAGGGAAATTACTGCCAGCATGACCCAGGGTAGCTTCCCAGCAGGGAGTCACCTAGCAGCTGCTTTCAGAGTGCTCAGCACATGGAAGGTAAAGGAATGAGGGACACTGTCCAGGTCTCTCCTCTGTCCCTAGACAGGACTATGGGGCTTTGTCCATATTCAGACCCTGGGTACAGTCTGGGCCCCCATACTGTCATAGAGCAGGGAACCTACTCACAGCTCCAGGGCAGAGGGGAGAGCTCGTGATCATGCACAACCAAGGAGAGCAGTCAAAGCCTCTTATGAGACCCTGAAGGAACTGAGGCTCTTGTGGGGGTGTCCCAATAACACTCAAAATTTCAGGAAGCACCTCAAAACAAGGGAAATGAGAAAACAGGAAAAGGGAAACTGATCATAGACAATTAATTTGGTCCCATGGAGGATCAAAATACACACTCAGAATATGACAAAGTTTCCACATCTAAAGACTCCAAGAAATATAAAAGTTGGGCACAGGCTATGACAGAGTTCAAAGTGGATTTTGAAAACAAAGTAAGGAAAGTACAGGAAAAATTGGGAAGAGAAATGAGAGAAATGCAGGAAAAACATGAAAACCACATCAGCAGCTTAGTCAAGGAGATTCAAAAAATGCTGAAGAAAAACAACATGTTAAAAACCAGTTTAGGGAAAATGGATAAAACAATCTAAAAGTTAATAAAGAGAAGAATGCCTTAAAAGGCAGAACTGGTGATCTAGAAAAGGAGATAAGAAAGCTCTCTGAGAAAAAACAAATCCTTCAAATATAGAATGGAGCTAAAGGAAGCTGATAACTTTGCAAGGAATCAACAAAAAATAAAACAATACTAAAAGAATGAAAAATTAGAAGAAAATGTGAAATATCTCATTAAAAAAACAACTGCTCTAGAAAACAGATTCAGAAGAGACAATTAAAAAATTATTGGGCTACCTGAAAATCATGATCAGCAAAAGAGCCTTGATTTCATTTTTAAAGAATGTCTATAAGAAAATTTGCCTTATATCCTAGAAGCAGAGGATAAAATAGAAATTGAGAGAATCCATTGATCTCCCCCCCAGAAAGAGATCCAAAAAATATAACCCCCAGGAATATTATAACCAGGTTCTAGAACTCCCATTTCAGAGAGAAAATATCACAACATTGCAGTCAGGATTACTGAGGACTTAATAGCATCCACATTAAGGGTTTGTAAGGCTTGGAATATAATATTGTGGAAGGTAAAAGAGCTTGTCGAATACAAACAAGAGTCATCTACCCAGCAAAACTGAACATCTTCTTCCAGGGGAAAAGATACATGTTCAATGAAACAGGAAAATTTCAAATGCTCCTGCTGAAATGGTCAGAGCTGAACAGAAAGTTTGATCTTCAAATTCAGGACTCAGGTGAAACATGAAGATGGTGGATAGGAAGGGTAAATTATGAGGGATTTAATGATGATGACTTGTGTGGATTCCTACATGGGAAAATGATACTGATAAGACTTATATGAATCTTCTCTGTTATTCAAGCAGTTAGAAGGAGCTTTTATAGATGAGGCACAGGAGAGAGCTGATTTTGAAGATATAATATATTGGAAAATGTAGTCAATCGGTGAAAGGGAAATGTACTGGGAATAAGAGAAAGGAGAGGTAGAATAGAATAAGATATTTCATATAGAAGGATCAAGAAATAGATTTTGCAATGGTATGGGAAGTGGGGAAGATGAGGGGGAATGAGGCAGACTTCATTCTCATCGGAAATGACTCAGAAAGGAAACAACAAACAAATTCTTTTTTATTAAGTTATTTATTTATTTTTAATTTTACAATTTTTTCCCTCACCTTGTTTTGCTCCTCCCACACCCCACAGAAAGTAGTCTGTCAGTCTATACATTGCTTCCTTGGTATACAATGATCTAAGTTAAATGTTATGAGAGAGAAATCATATCCTTAAGGAAGAAAAATAAAGTATAAGAGAGAGCAAAATTACATAATAAGTTAATGGGTTTTTTTTTCTAAATTAAAGGTAATAGTCTTGGGTTTTGTTCAAACTCCACAGTTCTTTCTCTGGATACAGATAATATGCTCTATAGCTCAGAATTGTCCCTGATTGTTGCACTGATGGAATGAGCAAGTCCATTAAGGCTGATCATCACTCCCAAGTTGCTGTTAGGGTTTACAATGGTTCATCTGGTTCTGCTCATCTGGCTCAGCCAGATTTTGATCTTATCTTGGTATAGGATGTGAGCTGTTGGTCTAATCCAAGTTTATGCCAGAATAATTTCCAATTTCCCAACAGTTTTGATTGGAGAGAGTATTTATCCCCAAAGCTGGACTTTTGGGGTTTATCAAATAGCAAATTACTATAATCATTTACTGCTATTACTCCTACTCTATTCAATTGATGCACCACTCTATTTCTTTGTCAATCTCAGACAGTTTTGATGGCTGATACTTTATGATATAATTTTAGATCTGGTAGGGCTAAGCCCACTTCTTTTTCACTTTTTTTTCATGAGATTCCTGGAAATTCCCAATTTTTTATTTATCCATATGAATTTACTTGCAATGTTTTTTAACTCAAAGCAATTTTTGGAATTTTGATTGGTAGGGCACTAAACAAGTAGTTTGATTTTGGTAGAATTGTCATTTTTATTATATTAGCTCGGCCTATCCATGAGCAGTTGCTATTTGGACAGTTATTTAAATCTGATTTTATTTGTGTTAGAAGTGTTTTATAATTGTTTTCAAAAAGTTTCTGAGTCTGCCTTGACAGGTAAATTCCCAAGTATTTTATACTGTCTGAAGTTATTTTGACTGGAATTTCTCTTTCTCGCTCTTTCTGCTGTATCTTGCTAGTCATGCATAGAAATGTTAAGGATTTATGAAGGTTTATTTTATATGCTGCAACTTTGCAAAGGTTGCTAATTATTTCTAGATGTTGTTTAGATAATTTTGGGGATTTTTTTTAGATATACCATCATGTTATCTTCAAAGAGTAAGAGTGTTTCCCCCTTCCTTCCCAATTCCAATTCCTTTAATTTATTTTTCTTCTCTTATTGCAGAAGCTAACATTTCTAGTACAATATTGAATAGTAGGACATCCATGTTTCACCCCTTATCATATTGGGAATGTCTCTAGCCTATCCCCATTGCATATAGTGCTTATTTATAATTTCTGATAGATACTGCTTACTATTCTAAGAAACAAGCCATTTATTCCCACACTCTAGTGTTTTTAGTAGGAATGGGTACTGTATTTTGTCAAAAGCTTTTTCAGCATCTATTGACATAATCATATGATTTCTGATAGATTTGTTATTGATATAATTAATTATATAAAAAATTTTCATAATATTGTACAAATCCTGAATTCCTGGGAGAAATACAAGTTGGTTATGATGTATTATCCTAATAATAAATTCTTGTAATCATTTTTCTAATATTTTATTATAAATTTTTTCATCTATGTTCATCAGGGAGATAGGTCTATAATTTCCTTTCTCTGTTTTAATTCTTCCAGCTTTAGGTACAAACACCATATTGATGTCATAGAATGCATTAGGCAGAGTTTCATCTTCACCCATTTTTCCAAAGAGTTCATACACAATTATTAAGGAACCAATTCTTCCTTAAATTTTTGGGGGAATTCACTTGTGAATTCATCTGGGCCTGGAGATTGTTTTAGGGAGTTGAATAATGGCTTATTGAATTCCTTTTTTGTGAGATAGCGTCATTGAGGTATTTAATTTCCCCTTCATTTATTCTGGGCCACTTATACTTTTGTAAATACTTGTCAGTTTCACTTAGACTATCAAATTAATTGGCATGGAGCTGGTCAAAATAATACCAAAGTATTACTTTATTTCCTCCTGATTAGTAGGGAGTTTACCTTTTTCACTTTTGATATTTGCAATTTGGTTTTCTTCTCTTTTGTTAATTAAATTGACCAGAGTTTTATCAATTTTATTGGGTTTTTTTATAAAACCAACTCTTGTTTTTATTATTAGTTCAATAGTTTTCTTGCTTTAAATTTTATTAATTTGTATTTTAATTTTTAGAATTTCTAATTTGGTATTTAATTGGGGGTTTTAATTTGTTCTTTATTTTTTTAGTTGCATGTTTACTTCATTGATTTCCTATTCCTCTAATTTATTCATGTAAGTATTTAAAGATATAATATATTGCCTGACAGCTACCTTCACTGTATCCCATAAAATTTGATATACTGTTTCATTATTATCTTTATCTAGGATGAAATAATTAATTCTTTCTATAATTTACTGTTTGATCCACTCACTCTTTAAAATGAGGTTATTTAATTTCCAATTGGTTTTGGTTCTATATCTCCCTGGCCCAATATTGCATGTGATTTTTATCCCATTATGATCTGAGAAAGATTCATAACATTTTTGCCTTTCTACAATTGATTATTAGGTTTTTATGCCCTAGTACATGGTCAATGTTTGTATAATTTTCATGTACTGAAGAAAAAAAGTATATTCCTTTCTCTTTCCATTCAATTTCCTCCATAGGTCTATCATGTCTAGTTTTTCTAACAATCTATTTACCTCCTTAACTCCCTTCTTGTTCATTTTATAGTTAGATTTATCTAAATCTGAGAGTGGGAGTTTGAGGTCTCCCAGGAGAGTTCTGCTGTCTATATCTTTCTTTAACTCCTTCAACTTCTCTAAGAATTTGGTTCTTATACCATTTGGTGCATACAGATTTAATATGAATTTCTTTTATTGCCTATGGTACCTCTTAGGAGGATATAGTTTCCTTCCTTAACTCTTTAAATGATATCTATTTTTTGCAGATGCTTTGTCTGAGATTGTTATTGCTACATCTGCTTTTTTATTCACTTCAGTTGAGGCAACTTTTTACCTTTTACCTTTATTTATATGTATCTCTCAGCTTCAAACGAGTTTCTTGTAAGCATGTTGTAAGATTCTTGGTTTTGATCTGCTCTTCTATTTGTTTACATTTTAATGGAGAGTTCATCCCATTCACATTCAAAATTATAATTACTAACTCTTTATTGCCCTCCATGCTATCTTCCCTTTGTTTGTATTTTTTACCCTTTATCACTTTATCCATATTCCCCAGTATTTTATTTCTGAATATCACCACCTTTTTGTGAGTTTGCCCTCCTATATCAACACACCTCCCCTTTCTTTCCCCATTCCCTTTATCCTTTCTTCCTTCAGTTCCTTCTGTTGGTTCCCCATTTCCTCTCCACTCTCCTTTTTCCCCTTTAAATACTTGAAAGATAAGATAAGTTTCTTAACTCAACTGAGTGTACATATGTTACCTTTAAGCCAAATCTGATGAGAGTCAGATTCAGGCAGTTCTCACCTTCTCCTTTCTTCCCCTCTATTGCAATAGGTCTGTAATGTATTGAGATTAACCCTATTCAATCTCCTCTATCCTCTTACCTCTTCACTGTCCCCCTTTTTAAGAAGGCATTGTTTCTAATTCATTCTATCTGAGTCACAGAAAAAGTCCTAAGTGTTAATCACTTCTTAAGTATATTCTCTCTAATAGGATTACAGTTCTCAAGAATTATTAGAGTCTTTCTCCCAGGTATGGATATAGCCAGTTTCATTTTATTGGATAGCAGGTTTTTTTATTCACCTTTTTAAAAACTTTTTCATATGTCTCTTGAGCCTCCTGTTTGATGTCCAAATTTTCTATTAATCTATGGTCCTTTCCTCAGGAAAAGTTGGAAGTCTCACATTTCGTTAAATTTCTGCATTTTTCCCTAGAAGAGAAGGCTCAGTTTTCCCAGATAATGAATTCTTGGCTTAATTCCAAGCTTCCTTGCTTTTCAGAATATTGCATTCCAGATCTTTTTATCCCTTAATATTGATGCTACCAGGTCCTGCCTAATCCTTACTGTGGCTCCTTGGCTTCTGAATTGTTCCTTTCTGGATACTTCCAAGAATTTCTCTTTTATCTTTAAATTCTGGAATCTGGCTATACTATTCCTTGGTGCTTTCATTTTATGATCCCTTTCCAGAAGGGTTTGATGTATTCTTTCAATAACTATTTTGCCCTCTGGCTCCATGATGTCACAGCAATTTTCCATCACTAAATCCTATATTAAATCTAGGCTTTTTTTTTTCTCTTCAATACTTTAAGGGAGGCCAATAGTTCTCATTGTCCCTTCTACTTTTATTCTCTAGGTCAATAATTTTGCTGATGAGGTATTTTACATTTCATTCTAGTTTTCGATTTTTTTTTTTGGTTTTGTTTAACAGATTCTTGTTGTCTCATGAAGCCATTAGCTTCCACAGACTCCATTCTTTTTTTTTTAGAGAAGAATTTTCTCTTCATTTACCTTTTGTGACTCCTTTTCTACTTGGTCAATTCTATTTCGAAAGAATTTTCCATGACCAATTGAAGTTTCGGGAGAATTATTTTCTTTTGTATTTGTCGAATTTTATTTTCCAAGGATTTCTTTTCTTGTTGCAAGGTGTTAATATTGTCTTGGGTTTCTTTCCCCAAATTATTGAATTCATTTTTAAATTCCTTCCTGATTTCTTCAAGGAAGTCTTTCTGTGCTGGAGACCAAATCATATGCTCCTCAGAGGTTCTAGGTTCCTTTGAATTAGGGTCTATTTCCTTCTAGGAATTTTTCTATGGACCCCACTTCTGCTGGCCTTTCTTCATTTTCCTAAGATCTTGTATTGAGGGTGTGGCTGGTTCACAGAGGTATGGTGTTGGGATCTCTAGAGGCTTTACTCACTGAGTTTAATAACTCCAAGTGAGCTGGCCATTAGGGTGTGCTAGAGGCTTTGCTCATTGAGTTTATTAACTCCATTTTTACTAGCCAGTAGGGGGTGCTGATTGCTTTCTATGAAGTGTCTGCAACCCTAATTTGAACCCCTTTCCCTTGGCCTGGAGGGTGTGGGTGTGGCTGCTGGATACTTTTATCCTTGAACAATGTGGGCTATACCCTGGGGAGGAGTAATTACTTTCCCTATTAACACCTGAGGAAGCTCTACTGTCCAAGCCTGAGGTGGGAGGTGGGCAACTACTTTGTTCTAGAAAGAGGGTTCAACTGAAATGAATGAAATGAAATTATGGAGTCTGAGGTCCTCCAGACCAGAGGGCCCAACCCATCAATGTCTGCAACTCTCCTGCACTGGAACTTGCCCTCTAGCCCCACTTGTCAGGCTCAAACTGTCAGTCCCACAGCCAAAGCCTCTAATTGGCTCCTGGAATGTGGTACTCACAGTCAGCACCTCTGTGGCTGATCCTAGGCCCATCCCAGTCTTACACCGCCACCCCTAGGTTGGTTCTCCACTCTCTCCGCCAGGCTCACCCATGATCCCCAAAGACAAACCTTGAGATTGATGTTCTTTTCCTAGTTTCTTTTTCTGGGTTTTGTCGATCAGAATTTTGTTAAGTGATTTGTTTCATATTGTTTTTTATTTTATTTTTTTAGGTTTTTGCAAGGCAAATGGGGTTAAGTGGCTTGCCCAAGGCCACACAGCTAGGTGATCATTATTATTATTATTATTATTATTATTATTATTATTATTATTATTAACTGGTTGAGGTTGGATTTGAGCCCAGGTACTCCTGACTCCAAGACCAGTGCTCTATCCAATGGCACCACCTAGCCATCCCTGTTTCATATTATTTCCTGAAGGGAAACCAGGAGACCTTAGCACAGTGCTTGTCTTCTCTCTGCCATCTTGGCCAAAAGTCACAACATACATACTTAATAGGGCAAAGAAATCTAGAAGAAAAAGAAGAGAAAGGAGGATGGGAGAAAGGGGACAGTAGGAGAGGAGGGGGCATCTAGGTACTAGAGGAGAGGGTAGATCATGGGAGAAGATAGATATAAGACATTTTCTTTTTTAACATTTGGCAAGGTGGTGAGATTGAGTGGCATGTCTGGGACCCTGTGCCTGGGTGGTTGCTGGTTCTCTGGGGTGGGATGTAGGCTTAGGGCCTCCCGGCCCCAGGGTCAGTGCTCTAGCCACTTCACCACCTAGCTGCCAGGTATACCACCAAGTAGTTCCTTGTTTGCCTGCTCAATAAAGAACACAAGGAGGAAGGAAGGAAGAGAATTTTGAATTCAAAATTTCAAAAAATAAATGTGACATATTGTTTTTATATGTAATTGCAAAAAAGTGAAATATGAAATAAATTTTGAAAATAGCAAATAAAAAAAGAAAGAAGTTGCATTCTGTTGGAAGGGGCTAATGGACAATATGAAAAGCTTTAGAGAAATAAAATAAGTCCTGAGAAAAGATCACTGGACTTAAAATACATTAGATACCCATTCCTGTCAGTATCTTCACTACACAAAACACTATCTCCACCCTGTATACAATATTCTACAGTCTCAAGTATTTCAAGTGCCATTATGTATGCCCTAGTGGTTTCTCATGCACTATGTGAGAAACACTAAAATATAAGGAATACAAATTCATTGGTAATTGGAATATTGATTAGCCAGTGGCCATATGCAAAACCATCGTGAGATTCTAGTGTATAATTTAATTTACTCAAAATATCTGCACAGGCAATGTATGTGAAGAGGAGGCTTAGACAACTATCAAGATAATTTTATCATTGTAAATCATTGGGGATTATTTGAGTGAAATAAATTAATATTACATTTAGATGCCTCCCAAATCCCTTCCTTTTCATTTCTTCTTTCACTTTTTCTTGAATTCCCCAAAAATATTTTTAGAGGTGTCCATGACATAAGGAACAAAAAAGAGCCAGGAGCTATAAAATTAATACTGAATAAGGAAATAAATCACCAGTCTTTTAAACCTCAACCAGCCTTCTTTAATGTCACCACATTATAACTGAGAACTCCAAAAGTCTGAATTCATACATTCATTTCCTTCTGGTCTTTACCCACAATTCTTTTCACTAATAGGTTTTTGACCAAAACTTAATTTGGTTTAAAATGTGTGGTTTCTGCATGTGATATACAACATATTCTTAACATAGGGCCAGCTTTGTTTTAGGAAATGAAGATTAATAAGGAGCAGCTGGTACATTAATCACTTTTGCTGCGTAGGAAAAAAAAAGTATACACGTTCAGAGAAAAATTTGTAATCCCATAAAATATCTGTGAAGCAGTAAACCTCTGATTCCAAATTAGTTAAGTTTCTAAAGACCATAAACCATTTTTAGTGCTGTTTCTATCTTTCCAAAATATCCATTTGGGACCTTTCTAGTCTGTTCACATAGCATCCTCAACTACATTCTGTTAAAACAATCTAAATTTTCTCCTGTTAGTAGAGGACATGTTTTTTGTGACTAAAACTAACACTACTCCATAATTCCTTTCTTTTGACATTATCATCATAAAACTGTGATTGCTTAAGTGTTACAACAGCACCAAAAATACTAATAATAACAATAAGAAGAACTCCTTCCTTTTACCAAGTGTATTTCAGAACTGCTGGGCCCCTATCAGATATTTTTCATCTAACTCATCAAGTTCTCAACTTCAAGAGGCTGATTTTATGCATATTCAAAAAAGGAAGAAAAAGCTTTGGCTCACTAGAGAATATCTCTTAAGGAAACTTTAATGTTGTTTTTCCAAATGAGGAATAATGTAACATGGCTATGGGAATGGCAGAGATTATGTAGGGACAAGGTCTAGAGCAAAAGTTCCAGACAAAGACTAGCCTAGACCGTGTGCAGCTCTCTTCCTATTAAATCCACTATGCACTTTACACATCTGCGCAGAAAAATGCACTTCATTTCAAGATTAGAAAGGGAGAAACAAGAAATAGTGATGATTATAAAAGCAAGACAATTCTGATTACATGAAGATGAAAATACATGAACAAAATCAATTCAGTATTACACCCTGGAAAAGAACAGAGGGTTTGTATTCAGAGGATGGGGATTCAAAACATTCTGACATTTATTATCTATGTGAATTTTCTTCCTTTGACCTTAATTTCTTTCTTATTAATATTTTATTTTTCCAAATATATGCTATTAAATTTTTTTCAACTTCATCCATATGCATTTATATATTTTTAAGTAACAAAATTTCTTTCCACTCTCCCTTCCCACCACTCTCCCCTCAGTAGCAGTCAGGTTACTATTGTACATACATATTTTTGATAAACATGCTTACAGATTAGTCATTTTTGGTATGAGGAATTACAATTAAGGGAGAGACACACAAGAGATAATTTTTATAAAGTGTTCATCAGATTCTGAAGGTTTTTTATTTTATTTTGTTTTTCTTCCTCTGAATGGGGATAGTATTGTTCATAGCCAGTCTAATATGGTTGTCCTAGCTCTCTGAACTATTGAGAGAAGCTGCTTCCATCAAGGTTGGTCATCTCACAATGTTATTGCTCATATGGACAATGTTCTCTTGGTTCAGCACCCTTCACTCAATATCAGATCCCATAAGTCATTCCATGTTTCTTTAGAGTCCATTCATTTATGGTTTCTTATAGTACAATAATAATCCATAGTATTCATATACCATAACTTGTTTAACTATTCCCTAATTGATGGGTATACCCTCAGTATCCAAATCTTTTCCAGGTCAAAAAAAGAATTCTATGAAGATTTTTTGGAACATGTGTGACTTATCCCACTTTTTAAAATGATTTCTTCTGAATATAGGCCTAGAATTAGAATTGTTGGGTCAAAGGGAATAAATATATTTCTTGCTCTCCAGAATGGTTGGATCTGTTCATAACTCCCCTAGAAATGCATGAATTTCCCGATCCTCTCAAACCTCTACAACATTGATCATTTCCCCTTTTTCTCATTTTAGCCAATCTGATAGGTGCGAGGTGATGCTTCATATTTCTTTTAATTTGCATTTCCCTAATCAATAATGATGTGGACCATTTTTCATATGATTATATGTAGCATTAATTTCTTCATTTGAAAACTTTCCATTCATATTCTTTGATCATTTATCATTTGGGGACCTATGTGATACTGTGTGTATATTTTGGGGACCCAAATTTCAAAATTTGTGAAATAAGGGAATATGATGGTGAACTTGAGGCCCCTATCAGCCACAAATCAATGACATTATCTTCAAATAAAGGATACTGTCAATTGAGAAAAAAGTATTGGTTGCATATCTAACATAAAGGTTTTACATCCAAAATATTTAGAAGGCAACTAAAAATGAACAAATACTTTGTCATCAAAGATGTGAACAAAAAAATGTTTAGAACCTCTTGTAGAAATGGTCACATCCTTCTAAAGTTTATGATAATGAATGAGAAGCAGGGCACAGTAAGAACTGCATTCTTGATTTTTAAAACACATATTTCAAAGGGTTTATGGAAAGAAGAAGTAGGATCTTATGAATAAAATTTTACCAAGACAGAAATATTAGATCATGAGATTTTGAGAAATGCCCAACAATGAATTTTGACAAAAAAGAGGGGGGAAATAATTAAAATGGGAAGAAAAGCAGAGTTCTATGAAAAAGAGTGATGATGATGATAATGAATAGGAAAATAACCAACTAAGTGATTTGTTAAAATATGTATTGGGGGGGCAACTAGGTGGCACAGTAGATAGAACATCAGCCCTGGAATCAGGAGGACCTGAGTTCAAATCCAGATTTAGAACTTAATAATTACCTAGGGTCTGACCTTGGGCAAGTCACTTAACCCCATTGGCTTAAATAAAAATAAAATTTTAAACTGAAAAAATATTCATAGGACCAAAACAAATGTATACTGCTCAGACTATGATGCAATAAAAATTACATGTAATAAAGGGTCACAGGAAGAAAACCAAAAATTAATTGGCAAATTATGTAATTTATATTATGAGTGTTTCAAAAAATCAAATCAAATAATCAATAATTATATCCAAGAAAATGATAATAAAGAGACATCATATCAAAATTTATGTGATGCAACTAAGGCAGTTAGGTTTTTGCAAGGCAATGGGGTTATGTGGCAACATTTGAGGCAAAAATCTAAAAAAATATTTGGCAATGAGATTACAGCAAGTTATTACTAGGATAATACACCATGATCAGGTCAGATTTATACCAGGCAGGCAGTGATGGTTCATTATTAGAAAAATATTTAACATAATTGAACATATCAATAGCAAAATTGACAGAAATAATATGATTATTTCTCAGTTTATACTGAAAAAGCCTTTGATATATTTTTTTTTTGTTAGGTTTTTGCAAGGCAAATGGGGTTAAGTGGCTGGCACAAGGCCATACAGCTAGGTCATTATTAAGTGTCTGAGACTGGGTTTGAACCCAGGTACTCCTGACTCCAGGGCCGGTGCTTTATCCACTATGCCACCTAGCCACCCAAGCCTTTGATATCTTACAGCATCAATTCCTACTAAAAACTCTAGAAAGTTTAGGAATGAATGGAGTTTTCCTTAGAATAATAATTAGTATCTTTCTAAAGCTATAAAAAAAATTATCTGTAATGGGGATAAATTCAGAGCATTTCCAATAAGATTAGGATTCCATTATCATCATTACAATTCAATATATTTTTAGAAATGTTAACTTTAACCATAACAGAAGAAAAAGAGATTAAAGGAATCAGATTTGGCAATGAGGAAGCAAAGCTTTCACTCTTTACAGATGATGTGATGGTAGACTTAGAGAACTTAATAAAATCATCTTAAAAAACTCTTTGAAACAATTAACAAAATCAGCAAAGTAGCAGCATATAAAATAAACCCACAGAAATCATCAGCATTTCTATAAGTGAACAACAAGGCCCAAGAGCAAGAGATGGAAAGAATAATCTCATTTAAAGTAGCTTTGGACAACATTAAATACTTGGGAATCTACCTAACAAGACAAACCCAGAAACTGTTGAACACAATTATAAAGAACTTCTCACCCAAATAAAGTCAGAGCTCAATAATTTGAAAAATATCAATTGCTCATGGTTAGGTTAAGCTAATATAATAAAAATGATAATTCGACCTAAATTAAATTACTTATTCAGTGCTGTACCAAACTACCAAAAATAATTATTTTACCAAGTTAGGAAAAAAAAAATAACAAAATTCATCCGAAGCAACAAAAGTTCAAGAATAGCAAGGGAACTGGTGAAAAAAAATATAAAGAAGGTGGCCTATTTCTATCAGACCTAAAATTAAAGTATGAAGCATCAGTCATCAAAATTGCCTGGTACCGGTTAAGAAATGGAGCAATGGATCAGTGGATTAGGATAGGTTCAAAACAAACATTAGTAAATGACTACAGTAATCTACTGTTTGACAAACCTAAAGACATTAGTTTCTGGGATAAGAACTCTCTAAGTGAAAAAAATTGATGGTAAAACTGGAAAATGGTATGGCAAAAAACTGGGCAAGATGCACATCTCACACTCTATACCAAAATATGGTCAAAATTTAGACATAAAAGGTGACACATTGGATAAAATTAATAGACCAAGAAATAATCTACCTACCAGATTTATGGAAAAGGGACAAATTTATGACCAAACAAGAAATAGAGTACAATATAAACTACAAAATGAATGATTTTCACTGTATCAAATTAAGAAGCTTTTACATTAATAAAATCAGTGCTGCCAAAAGTAGAAGGAAAACAGAAAGCTGGGTAACAATCTTCACCACTAGGAGTTCTGATTAAGGTCTCATTTCTAAAATATAGAGAATAGAATCAAATTTAAAAAGGTTTCAGGTCATTCTCCAATAGATAGTCAAATGATATGAATAGACATTTTGAAATGAAAAAAAATGCTTTGATTAGAGAAATGCAAGTTAAAACAATTATGGGGTATCACCTCATACCTATCAGATTGATTAAGATGACAAAAAAAGGGGTGGTTAGTTGGCGCAGTGGATAAGCACCACCCCTGGAGTCAGGAGTACCTGGGCTCAAATCCGGTCTCAGACACTTAATAATTACCTAGCTGTGTGGCCTTGGGCAAGCCACTTAACCCAATTTGCCTTGAAAAAAAAGATGACAAAAAAGGAAAATGATCAATGTTGGAGAGGTTGGAGGGGAATTGGGACATTGGTGCATTGGTGGTAGAATTGTGAAGTGATCCATCCATTATGGAGAGCAACATAAAACTACACCCAAAGAGCAATAACACTGTGCATACCCTTTGACCAAGCAATTCCAATTCTAGTCTTTATCCAGAAGAAATCATAAAAACGGAATAAGTCCCACATAATAAGTCCAAAATATTCAGAGCATCCCTTTTTGTAGTGGCAAAGAATTGGAAACTGAGGGGATGTCCATTACTTGGGGACTGGTTAACCAAGTTATGGTACATGAATATTATGGAATAGTATTGTTATATAAGAAACCATAAATGGTCAGACTCTAGAGAAGCACAGAATAAATAGAACAATGTACTCATTAACAGGAACATTGTGAGATGATCAATCCTGATGGATGCAGCTACTCTCAGCAGTTCAGGGAGCTGCTCTCAGCAGTTCAGGGAGATATTAGACTTTGGACAATGCTATCTCCATGTAGTGGAAGAAAAACAAAACAAAACAAAAATTCCTTCTTTTACCTTTTTAAAAAAATTATAATTTTTTATTAATCTTAATTTCCCATACTGAAAATGACTAATCTGTAATCATATTTAACAGAAATGTGTATGTACAATATTAACTTGACTGTTTGCTGCTTAGGGGAGGGGGATGGGAATAGAGGGTGAAAGGAAATTTTGTGACTTAAAAATATACATAGCCATATGGATGGATGTTGAAAAACTTCCATAACATGTATTTAGAAAAATAAAATATCAAAAAATTTTTATAAGAGCTGGAAATGTAATCGAGTAACAGAATTAATATAATAGTCTGTAACAAGCTTGTGTTCAGTGATAAAGCTCAGAATAAACAAAGAGAATCTAGGAAAAGTAGAGTATTTTCAAGCTAAAATAGGTAAAAGAAAGTCAAAAATGAATAGAACCATTATTCTGGGAAGAAGGGATAAGGATAACTATCAATAAAGATAAACTATTCAATTTGTAGTCTGTTCATATGTTTTCTGTCAAGAAGATGAATTTTAGGGGCAGCTGGGTGGTGCAGTGGATAAAGCACTGGCCCTGGACTCAGGAGTACCTGGGTTCAAATCAGATCTCAGACCCTTAATAATTAGCTAGCTGTGTGGCCTTGGGCAAGCCACTTAACCCCATTTGCCTTGTAAAAAAAAAACAAAAAAAAGATGAATTTTGTACTGGAAAGATAGAAAAAAATATGCTAAAGAGGAGTTGTTACACATAAATAAAGTAATAATGTAAGAATCAGTAACCCTTTATTAATTCATGTTGCCTCATCTAGAAGAATCATATCTTCAACAACTAAAATGATAAGTTAAAGTCAAAACTTTTCTTCATATTAAGACAATGTGGAGAAGAAGAGAGGTACCCCTGGTTGGGAATGTGGGTGGAGGGAAAGCAATCACCTTACTTTGAAAAACTGAATAAGAACAGGCCCTCAACAAAGAGCAAAGTCAGAGAATTTCATAGTTTTGTTTAAATCTGATTCATTATTATGTGGAAGAATTTTTTTTGAAATCTTTTTACATCCATTGGCTATTATGTTAAAAAATAATAGCAAAGCAAAAAAGTATATTTAATTTTGATGCCAGGAAAAACTTCCTAACAATTACAGCAGAACAAGAATGGAATAGTCTGTCATGGAAGTTAATAGGTTCTCCTTCATTGAAGGTCTTCAAGAAAATCCTAACAGTTGAGTATAGATTCCTTTAAGGTATGTCCCCCGTATATTCCTTTCTAATACAAAATTCATTATTTTTTCAAAATTATTGAAAAGTATTTTCACATTATACTTATTCTATATAACTTATAATAATAGAAATTCAAATTAAAACAACTCTGGGATTTCACTTCTCATACAGTAAATTGACATTGATTAAAAAAAAATCATTTTGATTTTTCCTCTTTTTTCTTTAAAACAATCTCAGACTTCCAGTTTATAATGGCAGAAAGAAACCACGACTTCCAGTATGAGATCCTAAGTTTCCCCCAGGACCTCCATTAATCAAACCTCTTAACATATTTTAGAACAATGGAATGCACCAAACATCAGAGTGAAACATCTTCCATAAAGGTCAGGGAGCAGAGTCTAACTCAGAGGAAGTGTGAGGGAGGGGAATTAACCTGAGATCCTTGTTTGTGGGAGCAGAAGTAGGACTTGGAGTTAGGACTTGACTGCATGTTGTTACTCCAGCACAGGTACCAAGGACCCATATTTAGCCTGCATGGCTGATCTAGATGGCTGACCTCTGACTTCTTGCCTCTGCCATTACTATCCAGAGGAGGAAATGGCAATTTGTTATGAAGACCCCAGGTATTATTAGTCCCTCTCCCAACAGCACAGGGAAGCTAAGTTCCTCAGTGGTGATGGCAGATCCTGGTGTTCCTGTGCAAGCGGCTGAATGAAACACCAGGTGTTCTCACCTTTGCCAATGAGATAGCATGCGTCTGACTTCCTCAAGCTGAGACAACTTCTAGCCTGGCTGGCCTAGCCCAGTCAACTGGGCTGCCTGTGAAAAATGTGAGATATCCCAGGTGTTTCCACTGTAGTAAGTGGACTGCTGACCTCCCCAGCACAGTCGAGAGAGAGAGAGAGAGAGAGAGAGAGAGAGAGAGAGAGAGAGAGAGACTGAGACAGACTCAGGCTTCTCTTACCAATCAGTTCACTTAGCAATGGGATAGGTAACAAAATGCAAAATGAAGAAAAGTCAGAGAAAACTAGGTTCCATTGAAAGTTACCTTGGAGTTAAGGATAGGTAAAACACAAGCTCAGAAGCAGAGAGTGAAAGGGGTGTTACATGTGAACCTATTAGAAAAGAAATGCAAGAGAAAATTAACATCTTGCAACAGAAAATGAAAATGATAGAAGAAAATGAATCCTTTAAATCCTTTAAAAATACAATTGAACAATTGGAAAAAGATAACAGCTCTTTTAAAAATAAAATTGATCAAATGAAAAGGACATACAAAAACTAAATGAAGAAAATAACTTTCTGAGAAAAATAATAGGACTAATAGAAGTTAATGATTTCATGAGAAACCAGGAATCTGTTAAAAATCTAAAAGTGGAAAAAATAATAAAAGAAAATATAAAATATCTCATTAGTAAAACAACTGACCTGGAAAATACATCCAGAAGAGATTATTTAAGAATAATTGGACTACTGGAAAACCAAGATCAAAAAAATAATACTGTACTTCATTCTTCAGAAAATTATGCAGATCTGCCCAGACATCCTAGAACGAAAAGGCAAAATGTTCATCCAAAGATTCTACCAATCATCTCCCAAAAGTGAACTCAAATATTGCAACCAAACCTCAGAGTTTTCAGTTCAAGGGGGAAAATTCTGCAAGTGGCAAGAAAGAAGCAATTAAAATCCTAAGGAGCCACAGTCACTATTACACAGGACCTGGCTACATCAAAATTAAAGGATTGAAGGGCCTTGAATATCATATTCAAGTGGTCAACAGAGCTTGGATTACAGACAAGAATTAAATTTCCAGAATAATTGAACACACTATTTCAGGGGAAAATTTGGACATTAAACAAAATAGGTGATTTTCAAATTTTCCTTATGAAAATACAAGAACTGAACATAAAATTTGATCTTCAAAATAGGAGACTCAAGAGATACATGTGCTATTCACTAAGATTAAACTGATTATATACCTACTAGGGAGGAAATTCTCAAAACTTTGAAGAATCATAACTCTATTAGAGGGAGTATACTTGGGTTGAAGGTATGGATATAAGTTGAGGAGAATTGTAATGATGCTGGAGGAAAGGGGAGGCAGAATGGGATAAATTACATCACATGAAGAGGCATAAAGGATGAGAAGAGCTTGAAATTTATATTGGATTTGATGTAAAGAGGGAATAACCTATAAACTCAATTGAGTTTAGAAATTTTCTTAACTTTCAAGTAATAGGTGGGGAAAAGGGAAAAGGGAAGGAGGGACTAATAGAAGGAAGGGAAGGAAGTAGTAAAGTGAAAGAGGGAACCTGATGGGGAGCAGATTGAGGGATGTGGTATTCTGAAGCAAAAAATAGATGATGAGGAATAGAGTGAAGGGAGGGAAGAAAAGTACGAACAGAACAGAGATAGCATTAAGATTAAAAAGTTAGTAATTATAACTGTGAATATCCATAAAATGGAAACAGATGGCAGATTGGATTAAAAATCAGAATCCTACAATATGCTGCTTACAAGAAACATATTTGAAGCAGGAAATACACACAGAGTAAAAGTAAAAGCATTTTACTTAATGCTGAAGCTAAAATAGGGGTAGAAATTTTTATCTTAGAAAAAGCAATTACAAAAACAGATCTCATTAAAATGGATAATGAACCTATGATCTCCATAGACAATGAAGTAATTTCAATGCTAAACATATATGTACAAATAAGTATAGCATTCAGATTCTTAGAGGAAAAGCTAAATTGGTTCAGTAAGACATAGGCATCAAAAATCTATTCATGGGAGACATCAACTTCCCTCTATCAGAATTAGATAAATCTAATAAAATAAATAAGAAGAATGTTAAGAAGATGAGTAGAATATTAGAAAAAGTTAGATATGATAGACCTCTGGGGAAAACTGAATGACAATAGAAAGGAATATATACCTTTTTTTCTGCAATACATAGAAACTCCAAAGAAACTGACCACTTATAAGGGCATTAAAAACCTTATAATTAAATGCAGAAGGTAAAAATATTCAATGCATTTTTTCAGATTCTGAAGCAATAAAAATCATTATGAGAAATAAATGGTCATGAAAGATAGACATAAAATTAATTGGAACTTAAATGCTGTACTTTAAAAGAAAGTGGATCATACAGCAAATCATAAGAATAATAAATTACTTCATCCAAGTT